>NW_020863238.1:0-8627 GCF_003713205.1 Coffea eugenioides | reverse complement strand
GGTATGGATTAGTTATAAGTATAATTGATTCACTACGAAAGTAGGATTCAAATGCATAAGGAAATTACACCATAACTAGCCTAGATGTAGTAATTAATGATCCAAATATAGCACTTGCATGAGTAGTTAGGGATACCACAACCCAAGGAGCTTTCATTTGCTATTTTTTTGTATAATTTCATTAGGTTTTAATTTGTTATAATTCATTGATAGTCTAAATAATAGAGAAGCTTTAGTAGTACCGGTAATTGCAATCTTCCTTGTGGGATCGACCCTTAATACCCTATACTCGCTCACGATTCGTATACTTGCGATAAATCGCGTGTGGGGTATTTAGGAGTTTATAAATGTAAAACTTGATTAGGATGAGCTTAATTGTATATGTATACTCCGCGCACGTCAAGTTTTTGGCGCCGTTGCCGGGGAAGATTTGGCAATATCGGTGTGAAGAGCAACTTTATTAGTTTAGACATAATATTAGTTATATTGTGAATGTTATTTTCTGTTATTTTAGTATTTTATATGTGTATGTGTTTTATCACCTAGTCTTCTTACTAATTTTGCTCTTAAGTTGTTTAAAAGCAATTTTAGGTAATGAGGAGGGTAGGTCAATTTGGAGGACAATGCTTGAGAAGTGCAAGATTGGCAATGGATGGTTATGAAGTGCAAAGCTCCTTCAACAGAGGTAACCAAGAATTTACTGAATGTATGTCTTTTGAAGATGGTTTAAGGTGCTTAAAGGCAAAATTTGATGTAATTAAGTTACAAGTTCAAATGGACACCATGATGCATGAAATTGAGCAGAGGAGGAATGTTAATGTTTTTAATTCTTATCATGTGATTTGTGACTTGTGTGGAGGTTGTCATGCTACTAATACATGTATGCAAGCACAAAATGTGGATTATTATGATAAATTAGAGCATTACAATCCTTGTTTTGATCAATATAGTGCTAATTGGAGCAATTCTCCTGCTTATGGTTGGAATAATCAATGTACTTATAGTGATAATTCATATTTTTATGATCACCAACCTGAAAGTGTCCAATATGAATCAAAATCATCTTGGGAGTTGGCAATAGAAAGAGTAGCTAATGATTCTAAGCCATCTTGGGAGTTAGCTTTAGAAAAGCTAGCAAATGCAACTTCCGATCGTTTTGATAGGATTGAAGAAAGAATAGATGAATTAGCTTCTCACTTTGGTCGAATACATGAGCAATTGAGTGCATTGTGTGAAGTTATTTCTTCTAATAATTTGCAAAATGATTCTAGCATGAATCGTGGAAATGTTGTATGTGAAAATGGATTGCATTTGGATGAAAATGATGAATCTCAATTGTGTTTCAATGAGCAAATGTCCATTTCACATGATAATATCTTTGGAACTAACTTTGAGCCTCAAGAGCTGAGTTTTAATGACTCATTTTTCACCCCTCTTGAGGAGTGCAGCGAAAGTATAGGTTCTAAAGGTATTCCTGCCCAAGATACTCTTATGACATGTCCTTTGGTAAGTTCTCAAGTGGTGCATATTCAAGGTAATATCTATGGAACACTTGGGATAGGTAAGTCACTTTCATTTCTCACATCATTAGATCATGTGGCTTTGGCTATAAAGTCACCTTTTAATGATCCACCACGGCTTAAAATGGTGGATTATTCGTTAACTAAGCCTCCTTGAAAAATAAGGTGAACTAGTCAAGCTATTGACTATAAAGAAGCGCTTATTGGGAGGCAACCCAATGTTTGTTTAAGTTTATGTTATTTTGGGGTGATTTTATGTTTAAAGTATGTGTTTGAGTTATTTTGTTATTTTTCATTTGTAGGTATTGGAAATGAAAGCAAAAGTGACCAAATGAGGTGAAAAAGGCGAAGTTTGATCAAGGAACTCAACCCCTCGATTTGAGTAATTGTTGTTTTTGATTTGTTACAAGGGGTTAAAATGCATGTTTTGATCATTTTACATGTGCATGCATTGAGTATTTTAGCAAACAAATGATCTTTGATGCATTTTGGGAAATTGGGGTATCATTTGTAATTATTCAAAAGTTAAATTTCTGCTAAATTTTGCAGCAGAAAACGCGTTTTTCAAAGAAACGCGCCACTGAATCGCGTTTTCATTAAATCGCGTTTTCAATTCTGTGCCTATAATGAATAAAACGCGCCTTCAAAACGCGACAGTAAGTCGCGTTTTCTACCAAGTCGCGTTTTCCAGCCTGTTCAGAAACCAAAAACGCGCCTTCAAATACGCGACTTTAAGTCGCGTTTTCTCACGTAGTCGCGTTTTCAATGCTGCAAATTTTGTGTAGAAACGCGACTTCAAAAACGCACCTTGAGGCGCGTTTTCTTGAGTCGCGTTTTCTGAGCATTTTTTTTTTAAAAAAAAATGCAGCTTCCTTGATTCTCTTTTTCTTCTTTTCCTCATATATTTTCTTGTACCTTGAGTTGCTTATTGTGTATTTTTTTATAGGTACATCACCAAAACAAGGGCTTGAAGTTACGGATCGCCGTTTTGATGTCTTGAGCCTTTGTTATCACTTTTGTTTCTCATTTTCCATTTGTAGGTTTATATCACTAATGGTTATCAAATGGAACTCATGAAGCGATGATGACAAGCGAACAACGTACCTTGAAACTTCATATTCAATCACATCATAGGGGAGTATTACTTTCTTTATCTTGATTTTCCTTTTTACACATTGAGGACAATGTGCATGTTAAGTGTAGGGGGAGAATTGAGATTATATATATTGTATGTGATTGACTTATTAGTTGCAAATGTTGGACTTGTGTTAAAATTCAAAATTTTTCCAAAATCTTGTCCAAAATTGCAAACTTGCCTCAACAATTTTTAAATTTTTTTTCGATTTTATCCAAGGGGTAACAAGTTCCATACCATTAGTAGTTCAAAGTCCTTCTACATTTGAGATAAATATATGTGGTTTAAGCACTTCTTTTCTCATTTAACTTGGAAATGACTATTATGTGATTATAATTTTTGCATTTGTAGGAAAGTATATCTTTTAAAGTGGAGAAAATTATGCCTATATATTTTTTTTGCATATTTGATGAAATTTCTTCTCTTTATTGGATTTTATAAGTTAAGTGATAAATATGGTCAATAATTGCAATACTCTTCTCATGATTATGCTTTCGAGGGAATGTTATTATCTTTACTTAAAAAAAAAATGAAAAAAAAATGAAGAAACAAAAGAAAAAGACAAAAATAGAATAAGATTTGTTCTACTCCAATGATTCTTGTACTTAGTAACCGGGTGTCTTCATCTAAAAATGTCGACTTTCGCGTAAAACGGTACTTGAATTAAGAGTATGCAAAGCAACTTGAGTATGTGAAGTGTTGAGTAACCGGTGATCTTCATCTAAAAATGTCGATCCTCGCGTAAAAAGATACCTTCACAACTTAAGTAATATTTAGCGATATTACATAAATAAATCCCTCTTTAAAGTTAAATAAGAAGATGATCATGGGTTTAGAAAGCATATTATTGGCCATATGAGTTACTTGCGTATGAAATTGGTTAAGGATGAGAAATTGACTTGAATTTGTTATAATGGTGGTATAATTGGCTCTCCTTTACTCGATATTATGAGTACTTGAACTTAATTGAATAATTGCATAATGGTTATTTACTTTGTTTTGAGGAAATGAAGTTGAAATGCTACATATGTTTATTTTCAAATTTTGGATCATTGTTGGTTTGTATTTTTATTGCTTGAGGACAAGCAATGATTTAAGTGTGGGGGAGTTTGATAAGTGACTAATTTACGTAATAATTGTATGATATTTTATATTATTTTTAGTCACTTTAGTTATATTATTGGTAGAATATGAATCATTTTGGCTATAATTGGTGAAAAATGCTTTTAAGTGATTAAATGAGGTTTTTATCATTTTTTACTTGGATTTTGTGTATTTTGACAGTTTTGACACATTTTCGTATTTCGGCTATAACTTGAGCTACAATGATCGGATTAAGATGATTCTTGAACCAATTTGAAGATAAGAGATATATCTACAACTTTGGTGAAGACATCTAAATCCAGTTTGAAGGTTTTCCAGGTCAAAATGCCGAATTACAATAGCAAATTTCTACTGGTCGAAACTGGAACAGGGCAATGAGCAGGTAAGGGTATTTCGGTCATTTCTCAGCCTACACAGATCCAAATGAGATGATTCTTGATGCATTGGAAAGCTAACTCAAAGGGATACAATTTTTATGTTTTGGTCAAGAGCTAAATCAGCTTTTATCATCAAGAAAAGTTCAGTGGAAGTTGATGCAAAATCGGAGCAGAGCTGGAAATTGAACCAGAAGTGACCAAATGGTCACTGTAGCAATCCGGCCGGAATGTGGCCGGATTTGTGGCCGGATTCCTGGCCGGATTGTGGTCAGAAAAGGCTGCTCTGTATGCATAAAACTCAATTTCACCTCCACCAACTCACATTGGATGCTAGACATGTGAGAAACATTCCCAGCTGTAAAAGGGAGATGTAATCCTCATTTCTTGACCACCTTTCATCATAAAAGAGCCAAATTCATTGCAAGAAGAGAGATTGGAGTCCATAGCAGAAAAATAGAAGAGAGCTACGGGAGAAAGCTTGAAGCTGCAGAAATGTAGCTCTTTCATCTCCCTAGTGTTAGTTTAGCTTAGTATAGAGTAGTGTAGCTTTTCCATTCTTGTTTATTATCTAGATTAGGATGAAGATGGAGGATGAAGAAGGCAAGGAAGAAAGCTCATGTGACAAGGGTTGTATTCCTTCCAAACTCTTTATCTTTTGTATTTGATTCCAAGTTTAGTTAATATACAAGTTCTGGATTTTGTGTTCATTATGTGTTTCTAAAATTTATACCTTGGGTTTGGTTGAACTTTCTATGATTGTTAGTGTTAATTGTTTGGTTATTTGACAGCTACGATTTGAGCAAGTTATTTAGCACTTTGGCTCTTTAAATCATGATTAATCTGGTACCATTAATTGTGATTATCTAAGGTGTTGTTTCTGCAATGGAAATTGAGATTTAACACTAGTTCAAGAAGTGCTAAACATAGGGAGTACACTCACGAAAGTAGAGGTGCACTTATGTGGTTTTTAGTGATTCATTTCATGTAATTTCATTGAAGAAATGAACTTGTAGCTAATTTCATAACCATGAGAATAGGTATGGATTAGTTATAAGTATAATTGATTCACTACGAAAGTAGGATTCAAATGCATAAGGAAATTACACCATAACTAGCCTAGATGTAGTAATTAATGATCCAAATATAGCACTTGCATGAGTAGTTAGGGATACCACAACCCAAGGAGCTTTCATTTGCTATTTTTTTGTATAATTTCATTAGGTTTTAATTTGTTATAATTCATTGATAGTCTAAATAATAGAGAAGCTTTAGTAGTACCGGTAATTGCAATCTTCCTTGTGGGATCGACCCTTAATACCCTATACTCGCTCACGATTCGTATACTTGCGATAAATCGCGTGTGGGGTATTTAGGAGTTTATAAATGTAAAACTTGATTAGGATGAATTTAATTGTATATGTATACTCCGCGCACGTCAAAAGGGACCCCTTTTCCCTCAATACCGATCCCAAAATGAGGAAGAGATCTTTTGCAATTTGGTCCTATTTTGAGAGATTTAGCATGGAATCTTCTATATGAGTTTGGATACGACATTTAATTTTTTCATTTGAAAAATATAGTTTCTATTCACATTGCATGTTAGCTTTCTAAATTTTGAAAAAAAAAAAACAGTTTTCTGGTTTTGTCTGGTTAAATGGAGAACCATTCGATAAAATTCTATAATAGGCCCAAATTGGGGCAAAAATTTTTGTAATATATCTGTGAGATTTTGTCAAATAGGTTCAAATTGAGGTAAAACTTTTAATACATTTGTAGGGTATGTCCAAGGTCAAGTATATTTCTCAAATCTTGATAAGTCAACACTTTGCATGAATGTTAATTGTTATATCATTACTCAAAAAAAAACAAAAAACAAAAAAACAAAAAAAAAATTGAAAATTGAAAAATTCAAGTGCTTTGAAAAATTCCCCTTATGTAGGTGTTTATGGTTGAGATCGAGGAAAAAATGCAATTCAACTTGCAAATTTGGAGATTAATCACGAATAAAAATGGAGCAATAATGCTACATTGCAAAGTGGAGGATCGGCTATTTGCTCAAAAGGAGTACATACTTCAACAGTCAACTTGAAAAAAAAAAAGAGAAAGAAAAAAGAATAAAAAAGAAAAGAAAAAAAAGAAGAAAAAGAAAAGAGAAAATAAAAGAAAGGGGGAATGAGAGAAAAAAAAAAGAGAGAATAGTAAAAAAAAAAGGAGGAAAAAAATGAAAAAAAAGAAAAAAAACGAAAAAAAAGAGAAAAAAAAGGGGATTGAAAAAAAAAGAAAAAGAAAAAGAGAGTTTTCCCTTCGATTTTGCAAATTTTGCAATTGAATTCTGGGAGCATTTCATTGGAGATTACATTTCTAAGTTGGGGTAACACCTTGCCCTCTTATACTGTAATGGAAGTGGTAATACATGCCAAAACCGAGATTCCGTCCTTGCACATTTTGACAAAGGCTCAGGCAGAAGAAATCGAATGGATTAAGGAGCACAATGAGTTGCTGTCTCTAATTGATGAAAAAGAAGTTGAATGTTTGTCATGGACAATGCTATCATCAAAGGATGGTTCGTTAGTTATGACAAGAAAGACAAATCTCGCTTATTTGAAGTGAGGGATAAGGTTTTGAAGTAAATTCTTCCGATTCAAGAGGAGGTTAAAGAAAAGTTTGTTCCAACTTGGCAAGAGTCATTTATTGTTCAAAGAGTGCTATCCGGAAGAACGTCCATTCGTACAGAACTTGATGGACAGGTCTTTCCTTTGCCAATCAATTCAGACATGTGTAATAAATTTTTTTTATCTGATTATGTGATTTTTCGTTTTGAAATACCATCTATGGCGGATCAAAGGCGAGCCTTTTTCTTTTCTCTTTAAACATCTTATCCCTAGTTTTCCCCATTGAACCTCCAGAATAATTTAACCTTTCATTTGATAGCCCTCCTAAAGATTGCAAACCCCATACTGGGGTAAATTTTTATCTCCTATTTGTCATAAAAAAAAAAGAAAAAAAAGAGAAAAAAAGAAGTCAAAAGCCAAACTGGGGCAATTTTTTCGGTTTTAATATCCTCATACTGGGGCAAATATTGATAGAATGCGGTTTTAGGGTTTTTGAAACCTCTTTGAAGATTTTGCTTTGAAGCCTTAACACTTTTTCCACACCCCACATGACCCCATCATAAAAATCATAAAGTCTCGACCTCCGCTTTAGTGATATTTTTAATAAAAATCACTTAATCAAATGGCAATTGATGTCAATACACCTTCACCATTTTTACATGGGAAGGGTTGTCGCGCTAATGCCATCCTTTCTTTAAATACATTTCTGAATTGATAAAGGTCGTTGACAAGATTTGTTCATTAGGTGAAAATCTGAAAGAATGTCTTCTCAAAAAAAAAATGAAAGAAAAAAGAGAAGGACGAAAAGAAAAAATAGAAAATGAAAACAAAATAAAATAAAAAGGTGTGACCTTTGTGAAAATCCGAAAGGTTGAGGTCATCAAGGTGAGATTTTGGAGCACAAGAGAATCATGAACGAAAAGCGGGTTGCTGACACTTGAGATAGTTGCCATTCATTCAAATCTGGTCATTAGAAAAGTTGATTTGTGGTACAAAGTGAGGTATGGCTGACTGATGCTAGAAAATTGAGAAGATTCAAAATAAGTTGCAGCACAACTCTTGAGGAGCAGTTTTGACATCGAAGGATCATGCTTGCATAGTTCTCAGGGCCAAAAGGAGCACAAGGAATCACATGGTATTCGTATCATATGATCATTCTTTTTGTTTTTTCGAAAGCATGAAAAATGTGGCCTTCGTTAAACATGATTTACACTGGGGCAAATATCAAGAGGAATGAGCTCCAATTTTGGTAATGCATTTTAAATCGGCTTTGTGGAAAAAAAAAAGGTCTTTTAAAATCGAGAGGACAGTGACATATGTATGTACCTCTCAAATCTCTTGAAAGGAGAGTTGTCATTGGTATTCTTCAAGTTTTAGAATTTGTCACCTTTGTTTTTTTTCAAAACAAAAAAAAAAAAAAAAAAATGTGCGTGCTTCTTTCATTTGAAAAAAAAAAAAAAAAAAGATTACAAATCCACCAACTTGAGCCACAATGTCAAAATGCAAAGCAGATGATTGGTTGAACAAAATTGATTCAAATTGAGTCAATTTCTGAAATGATTTTTCAGGTAAGTATTCAAGAACTTTTTCATGCAATAACGTGTGTCATGTCTTTTATCACCGTTAGCATCGAGTATTGACTCACTAGCGTGTGTTTTGCTTTTTCATAACCGTTAGCATCGGGTCCAACCCACTAACGTGTCTTTTATCACCGTTAGCATCGAGTATTGACTCACTAACGTGTGTTTTGTTTTTTTTTATATCCGTTAGCATCGGGTCCAACCCACTAACGTGTCTTTTATCACCGTTAGCATCGAGTATTGACTCACTAGCGTGTGTTTTGTTTTTTTTATATCCGTTAGCATCGGGTCCAACCCAC
>NW_020863237.1:0-53632 GCF_003713205.1 Coffea eugenioides | reverse complement strand
ATAATGCAATTCAAACTTAACATGAAGTAACTTATATTAAGAAAATGATTTACAAACTTGACTTATTTATAAAAATATCGAGGAAATTAGGGCAATAATATAAAGTAAAGAAAATGCAGTCAAAGAATTAAATTAAAATAAAAGATAACTTTCCGGGTCCTCACACTCTCTCCCTCTTAACAGAGTTTCGTCTTCGAAATTCTCTCCTTTGCTCGCAAAACTTGATTCTACAATGTTTTCTTCTACTTTTCAAGAGTTTTTGCTCACTCATGCCACTACTACAATCTTACCTAGAGGGAAAATCTTAATAACACAATGGCTAAATCACCATGCTAAGAAAAATCAGTGAAGATATCAAAAGGTGAAAAGTGACACAAATTTTAATCTCGATGAAGAGAAGAGTTAAAACTTCATTACTATTCCTGCTAATTCTTAAATTCAAATAGATTATGACCCAGCACATAGTTAAACACGTAGCCAGATAGATCCACTTACTCGATGTATCGGATAGGGTTCACGACGCAGTTCAACCACTACAAGAGAGATGTAGTTCGTCTACAATTCAACCGTTACAAGAGAGTAGTAGCCGGTCTACTATTTAATCGCTACAACAAAAATGTAGCCGGTCTACAGTTCAACCGCTACAAGAAGAATATAGCCGATCTACAAACATACACATAAACATTCAAGTCTGCATGCAGGATCAATTAATTCAAGTTCATGCAGGTCGAGGGCGAATAAGAAAACACTCGCCTCGCCATAATCAAGTCACAAGTAACGTCCAACACTTCACATTCTCAAGTATTCCAAGTATTTCAAGTCAATGTACAAGTCATATACAAATCAAGTTACTTGTTCATGCATGAAATAGATATCCAGTGTTTAGTCGAGTCAGGTCAATTGAGTGTACATAAGAGCACACTCGCCCAAATAGGCTCAAGTCACAAATAAGCTCAGTCTTGCATGTTTCAAGCATTTCAAGTATTTCAAGTCACAAATAAACTCAACATATCATGTTTCAAGTATTTCAAGTATCTCAAGTCCAAACAGTTGAAAATCGGGTGGTTATCAAAACCTGATCAAACAAGAATACTAAAGCAAAACTGCAGTAATCAGAAATTTTCTCACCAAATCCGGCCATATATCCGGCCAAATATTGGCCGGATTCAAGGCAGGATTGACAGGGAAGATGTGAAAATCTTGGATGCTCACTGCCTCAAAATCGGCCAGAAAGTGGCCAGATTCTGGCCACATTTCAGTTATAACAAACGTCCAGTAAATGCTTCAATAGAATATCAAAAGTTTAATCGACTTATGTCAAGTGCGATAAAGTACACACTTGCCTATGAGAAGATAAATCAAGTACCTAGCAACAATGAGCATGTAATAGACAGTTGGAACACTCACCAATCAATTGCAACCCTTTACTTTAACCCTGGTTCGTCTTCTTGAACTATTTCGAGTCCTTGTACCTTCAAGAAAGATGGAAGCATATGGTTTCTTCCTCCAAAAGCTATCCACCAACACCTTTAATCTTCCTTAGTTAGCACTTTCTATGGAGTAGTTTGCAAATTTGATGGTTGAAACACAAGATTCAAGCACAAAATTGAGGTGAAAGATGAACTTTTCTCTCTATTTTTCCTCTCAAGGGTTCGGCCAAGCTAGGTGAAAAATGAAGACAATTTTGGTCAATTTTTGGTTTAGTAAAGTTAAGGAAGACTTGATCCAAGTCCAACATCCAATGGTTTCACGACACTTGGCTCTTTTAGAGTTTGATCTCATCTCTTTGTCTTCCAAAGGTTATTCTATCTAGTTAACCTCTAACTAACCTTAGCACTTTATAAAATCACATTGCTTTATGCAAAATTTCATCTAGTCGTCAAAAATTTATTGAACTTACCGCACTAGCGGGTCTCACGTCCATAATGCAATTCAAATTTTACATGAACTAACTTATATCAAGAAAATGATTTACAAACTTGAATTATTTATAAAAATATCGAGGAAATTAGGAAAATAATATAAAGTAAAGAAAATGCATTTAAAAAATTAAATTAAAATATAAGATAATTTTACTGGTCCTCACAGTCTCTCCCTCTTAACAAAATTTCGTCCTCGAAATTCTCTCCTTTGCTCACAAAACTTGATTCTACAATGTTTCCTTCTACTTTTCAAGAGTTTCTCCTCACTCATGCCACTACCACAATATTACCTAGAGAGAAAATCTTAATAACATAATGGCTAAATCACCATGCTAAGAAAAATCAGTGAAGATATCAAAAGGTGAGAAGTGACACAAACTTTAATCTCGATGAAAAGAAGAGTTAAAACTTGATTACTTTTCCTGCTAATTCTTAAACTCATACATTGTATGTTGACAAATCACTGATAATGTAAGGTCTCTCTCATCTTTACAATTGTACCACGACACCCGTATCACCCTCTCAAACCAAAATTTCTTCCTTTCAAACCACAAACGAATAATTTTCGCTTCATTTCAAGACTAAATTATAGCAAAAGATTCATGGACAACGATCCAATACTGCCCAACCACCAATATTTAATATCACTCCATAAACAATCAGGTACCAAGTTCACTGTTTCTAACGGGAATACATCTTACTACATAAAAATTTCACTACGCATATTTCAATAATTACAACTATTTCGAGCAAAACCTCACTAATGGCTAACTTTGACTATTACAACTGCTTCGCCAACACGAAATTCACTTGTCTTGGGCCTTGATGTCCAAGTTGGTCACATTTAAAGCATGCACCAATTTTCAAATAACATAATCACGTGTGAATTTTGTTACATGTTTCACACTTAGCAGTTACGTATCTCTTCTTAAAGTGTCCATTCTTTCTCTTCTTCCTCTCTTTATCCTTCATAGCAAATTCATCTTCCCAAATCTCTTTACGTTTCCATTTAGTATCATGAGAACTTCTTTCACGCCATTTTCTCTTGATTATAAGAAATGTCTTGAAATGTTATTCGACTAGGCGAATGCACTAATTCAAACTTATTCCGCACTTCTTCTGGAATCCTTTCGTATTTCCTTTTCAATTCTATGTTCTCGTGCTGCAGCTTAATTTTCTCCAAGTATTCTTGTTCCCATCGTCCTTCCCAATGCTCAACTAATCTGTTTTGGAACCCTATTTCCTTTCGAAGAATCCCTATTTCCTTATATATATCAGTCGAATTTGTCATGTCGCCGATTCACTTAACTCAAATGATATCTTGTCAGGCAAATCAAAGGATCAGAATATGTAACTAATTATAATTGGAAACTCTAGTCATATAACTTTTAACTTCATTCACTCCCAATCCAACTACGGAAAATTAAATTTAGATATTCTAAAATGAGATATACGAGAAAGTAGAACATAGTTAGAGTAATGTTTTAAGATACCATGTCACTTATCACTTATATACATAACGAAATCTTAAAGCCTGTTTCGTATATCAAAAGTTCCACACCCTATCTCAAACTTTTGCATACAGGTATAGAACCCAAATTGTTTTTCTCAATTTCCCATACATAATTTCAAAACTCTCGATCTCGACATGATAATAACCAAGCCAAGTCCATACTTTCACATTAATGGATAGATATCAAAGAAATATAGGTAAGGGTAGTTCATCGAGGACCAAGCTACAGGTATCAGATATCATAAGAGGGGTAGAAATTCCTAAATAGTTGCAGATAAACTGTCTCAAAATCAAGTAAACACTTATCAAGTCCTCACGGTCAGAGAAGAAAGAAACAGGTCGTCGGTGCTAATTTTCCAATGTACATTACAATCTAGCCACCATCTATAGAAATCCTATCCTGACTATTACTCGATTAGTCTATGGTAACACTCCTAAATCCAATCCCCTTGATCAGTCCAATTACTTCGCCAAATGTTAGAATCTTCCGTGCCTTGTCCTTTGCCATCAAAACTTACCTCAAGTGCAATCAAGATACAGACCCTTATTCTAGTACTTTTCACTTTTGGTACTAACTACAAGAATCCAAAACAAGATAATTCCAACTCGAACCGGCCGGTCCCATGGGTAAATCACCCATATTAGAGATTCCTACTTGAAGTGCGTATTCATCTTTCCCAAATATCATGATAGAGGATTTACACTTATAACAGTCATGATTCAAAACTTACGCCCAAGAAGAGCACTTAGTCCTTCACACTTGCTCACATAGTCGAGACCATAACACCACTTGGCCTCAAGCCCACCCCACGTAGAGTCCACGCGAAACAGCTCTAATACCACCCGGGATGGCCCCACCTCCCTCTAGGGCATATCCAAGGGTTTGGCGGATCGCCTGCCTAACTCTTGCCAGGACTGAATCACGTATCATTAAAATTTACAAATAAAACCTTCAATAAAAAAATTTTCATTACAACCTTTAACATATACACTCATGGACCTCCAACATCCGTACGATCTATAAATACAATCAAAGAATTAGACTTACAAAAAAAAGAAAATGAAACCAAACAAGCTGACTAGACATCAATGAAACATTAGCTCGAGCAACTAACAAACTTAGAAGAAATCGAGACCTTCCTCAATTCAATCTCTCATGTTCTTATCCCTATAATAAAAATAAATGGCATGAAATGAGCTAAAAATCCAGTGAGGTTCCAAGTAACTAAGCAGGTAAAATACTAGGCAAGAGACCATACCCAAATATCAAGAAACAAGTCAAATTCAAATAGATTATGACCCAACATACAGTTAAATAAGTAGCGAGATAGATCATGCAAAAGTGTACAGTGAAGAACACATTCACGGCAAAGGATATAGGTTACTCTCAAAAGTAAGTTCTACAGTAACTTGATCAAGGTCCGTTGACTCTCGGTCAATCACAAAAGTATAACGTCCGCAGATCTCAACTTTACACCAATTTTCGCCCGCCGGTCAATCCCTTACCGGGTCCGAACATGAAAAAATAACCAAGGTTCGTCGATCTCCTCGACCAACCCCTTGCTGGCTCGATTTAACCAACTAACCATAGGTTGGACTTATAGTCACAAATATATAGTAATTTAGGATATGGCTTACAGCCCCAAGTATTCAGCAATTAGTAATGGAGTCGTTGGCTGTTATCCAACGCTCACGCAGTAAATGATAGGAGACCTTAGTTGTCATTTAACGCTCCATATTCAGAAATATCAGAGTTCAGGTAATGAATTCCAGTCAGGATTAAACAGGTTAAGAACTTGTCCTTTACCCAAGATTTCCTAACTTACCCGACGACGCTCTGAGACTGGTCTAAAGCAAGAGATCCAACGAGGGCTCAGTTCAGCCGTTGCCGACCTACATTCACGCATACGCATGAGTAACCCCAGTTATCACTTATCTGATGCTTCGGATAGGGTTCAAAACGCAGTTCAACCACTTCAAGAGAGATGTAGTTCGTCTACAATTGAACCACTACAAGAGGGCAGTAGCCGGTCTACTATTCAACCGCTACAACAGAAATGTAGCCGATCTACAGTTCAACCGCAACAAGAAGATTGTAGCCGATCTACAAATATACACATAAACATTCAAGTCTGCATGCAGGATCAATTAATTCAAGTTCATGCAGGTCGAGGGCGAATAAGAAAACACTCGCCTCGCCATAATCAAGTCACAAGTAATGTCCAACACTTCACATTCTCAAGTATTCCAATATTTCAAGTCAATGTACAGGTCATATACAAATCAAGTTACTTGTTCATGCATGAAATAGATATCCAGTGTTTAGTCGAGTCAGGTCAATTGAGTATACATAAGAGCACACTCGTCCAAATAGGCTCAAGTCACAATAAGCTCAGTCTAGCATGTTTCAAGCATTTCACTTATTTCAAGTCACAAATAAACTCAGCATATCATGTTTCAACCATTTCAAGTATCTCAAGTCCAAACAGTTGAAAATTGGGTGGTTATCAAAACCTGATCAAACAAGAATACTGAGTAAAACTGCAGAAATCATAAATTTTCTCACCAAATCCGGCCACATATCCAGCTAAATATTGGCCAGATTCAAGGCTGGGTTGACAGGGAAGATGTGAAAATCTTGGATGCTCACTGCTTCAAAACCGGCCAAAAATTAGGCCAGAAAGTGGCCGGATTCTGGCCACATTTCAGAATATCAAAAGTTTAATCGATTTAGGTCAAGTGCGATAAAGTACACACTTGCCTCTGAGACGATAAATCAAGTACCTAGCAACTTCAAGCAACAATGAGCATGTAATAGACAGATGGAACACTCACCAATCAATTGCAACCCTTCACTTTAACCCTTGTTCGTCTTCTCGAACTATCTCGAGTCCTTGTACCTTCAAGAAAGATGGAAGCATATGGTTTCTTCCTCCAAAGGCTATCCACCAACACCTTTAATCTTCCTTAGTTAGCACTTTCTATGGAGTAGTTTGCAAATTTGATGGTTGAAACACAAGATTCAAGCACAAAATTGAGGTGAAAGATGAACTTTTCTCTCTGTTTTTCTCTCAAGTGTTCCGGCAAGCTAGGTGAAAAATGAAGACAATTTTGGCCAATTTTTGGTTTAGTAAAGTTAAGGAAGACTTGATCCAAGTGCAACATCCAATGGTTTCACGACACTTGGCACTTTTAGAGTTTGATCTCATCTCTTTGTCTTCCAAAGGTTAATCTACCTAGTTAACCTCTAATTGTCCCTTAGCACCTTATAAAATAACATCGTTTTATGTAAAATTTCACCTAGTCGTCAGAAATTTATCGTACTTACCGCACTAGCGGGTCCCACGTCCATAATGCAATTCAAACTTAACACGAACTAACTTATATCAAGAAAATGATTTACAAACTTGACTTATTTATAAAAATGTCGAGGAAATTAGAACAATAATATAAAGTAAAGAAAATGCATTCAAAGAATTAAATTAAAATATAAGGTAATTTTCCTGATCCTCATACTCTCTCCCCATTAACAGAGTTTCGTTTTCGAAATTCTCTCCTTTGTTCACAAAACTTGATTCTACAATGTTTCCTTCTACTTTTCAAGGGTTTCTCCTCACTCATGCCACTACCACAATCTGTCCTAGAGAGAAAATCTTAATAACATAATGGCTAAATCACCATGCTAAGAAAAATCAGTGAAGATATCAAAAGGTGAGAAGTGACACAAACTTTAATCTCGATGAAAAGAAGAGTTAAAACTTGATTACTATTCCTGCTAATTCTTAAACTCATACACTGTATGTTGACAAATCACTGATAATGTAAGGTCTCCCTCATCTTTACAATTGTACCACGACACCCGTATCACCCTCTCAAACCAAAATTTCTTCCTTTCAAACCACAAACGAATAATTTTCGCTTAATTTCAAGACTAAATTATAGCAAAAGATTCATGGATAAGGATCCAATACTGCCCAACCACCAATATTTAATATCACTCCTTAAACAATCAGGTATCAAGTTCACTGTTTCTAACGGGAATACATCTTACTACATAAAAATTTCACTACGCATATTTCAATAATTACAACTATTTCGAGCAAAACCTCACTAATGGCTAACTTTGACTATTACAACTGCTTCGCCAACACGAAATTCATTTGTCTTGGGCCTTGATGTCCAAGTTGGTCACATTTAAAGCATGCACCAATTTTCAAATAACATATTCCCGTGTGAATTTTGTTACATGTTTCACACTTAGCAGTTACGTATCTCTTCTTAAAGTGTCCATTCTTTCTCCTCTCTTTATCCTTCATAGCAAATTCATCTTCCCAAATCTCTTTACGTTTCCATTTAGCATCATGAGAGCTTCTTTCACGCCATTTTCTCTTGATTATAAGAAATGTCTTGAAATGTTATTCGACTAGGCGAATGCACTAATTCAAACTTATTCCGCACCTCTTCCGAAATCCTTTCGTATTTCTTTTTCGATTCTATGTTCTCGTTCTGCAGCTTAATTTTCTCCAAATATTCTTGTTCCCATCGTCCTTCCCAATGCTCAACTAATCTATTTTGGAACACTATTTCCTTTCGAAGAATCCCTATTTCCTTATATATATCATTCAAATTTGTCATGTCGCCGATTCACTTAACTCAAATGATATCTTGCCAGGCACATCAAAGGATCAGAATAAGTAACTAATTATAATTGGAAACTCTAGTCATATAACTTTTAACTTCATTCACTCCCAATCCAACCACGGAAGATTAAATTTTGATGTTCTAAAATGAGATATACGAGAAAGTAGAACATAGTTAGGGCAATATCTTAAGATACTATGTCACTTATCACTTATATACATAACGAAATCTTAAAGCATGTTTCGTATATGAAAAGTTTCACACCCTATCTCAAACTTTTGCATACAGGTATGGAACCCAAATTCTTTTTCTCAATTTCCCATACATAATTTCAAAACTCTCGATCTCGACACGATAATAACCAAGCCAAGTCCATACTTTGACATTAATGGATAGGTATCAAAGAAATATAGGTAAGGGTAGTTCATCGCGGGCCAAGCTACAGGTATCAGATATCATAAGAGGGGTAGAAATACCTATATAGTTGCAGATGAATTGTCTCAAAATCAAGTAAACACTTATCAAGTCCTCACGGTCATAGAAGAAGGAAACAGGTTTTCGATGCTAATTTTCCAATGTACATTACAATCTAGCCACCATCTATAGAAATCCTAACCAGACCATTACTCGATTAGTCTATGGTAACACTCCT
Source organism: Coffea eugenioides (assembly GCF_003713205.1). Classification (NCBI taxonomy): domain Eukaryota; kingdom Viridiplantae; phylum Streptophyta; class Magnoliopsida; order Gentianales; family Rubiaceae; genus Coffea; species Coffea eugenioides. The sequence continues at coordinate 44,904 of NW_020863237.1, read as the reverse complement.
AGATCCAATCCCCTTGATCAGTGTAATTACTAGGTCAAATGTTAGAATCTTCCGTGCCTTGTCCTTTGCCATCAAAACTTACCTCAAGTGCAATCAAGATACAGACCCTTATTCTAGTACTCTCCACTTTTGGTACTCAAGTACAAGAATCCAAAACAAGATAATTCACAACTCGAACCGGCCGGTTCCAAGGGTAAATCACCCATATTAGAGATTCCTACCTGAAGTACATATTCATCTTTCCCAAATATCATGATAGAGGATTTACACTTATAACAGTCATGATTCATAACTTACGCCCAAGAAAAGCACTTAGTCCTTCACACTTGCTCACATAGTCGAGACCATAACACCACTTGGCTCCAACCTCACCCCACGTAGAGACTACGCGAAACAGCTCTAATACCACATGTGACAGCCTCACCTCCCTCTAGGGCGTACCCAAGGGTTTGGCGGACCGCCTGCCTAACTCTTGCCAGGACTGAATCACGTATCATTAAAATTTACAAATAAAACCTTCAATAAGAAAATTTTAATTACAACCTTTAACATATGTAAGACCCTGAAATTTTACTTTTCTTGTAACCTTTATGTGAGCTCACTTACATTTGATTCTTGGTTGCTTTAATGGTTGAATTTGAGTCAAGGGAGTGAATTTTGTTAAGAAAAGTTTCATAATCTCAAATTGTTAGAAAATCTAGAATTTCGCAGGAGACTCTGCGCAGATTTGAGAAACTGGCTATAACTTCGTATAGAAAAGTCAAAATTGAGTTCTGTTTGTTGCCTTTGAAACTAGACTCAGATGGCTTCCTACGGTGTAAAATTTAGAGTTTGATTCAATGTCTATAAATTCTAGGAAATTGGCAAAGTTGACTGAAAATTCTGCCCTGTACAAGTAAACATAGGAATGTTGTAGTAGCTTATGGCTCAATTTGGACCAACTTATGAACTAAATCTCTTTGAGGTGTCTTTTAAAGATTCTTAGTATTTGAAATCTAGTTTTTAACAAGCCAAGTTATATAAAATTTTGATATTTATAACTCAACTTATAATTTTTCTAAAGGAAGGGCATAAGTTAGGGTTTTTGTGCATACTAGGGTTTTGGTGTGTGTTTTTGTGTGCATTTTGGTAGTGTGATTGTGAGGACTTGTAAAATCCCTCATATTTTCTTAAAAATTCCTTTTTATTTGGAATCCATTATTTTACAATAGCTTTATTGCTCATTCACTTCCTCAATAGTTACAATTAATCATAGAACCAAGGGTTTTCCCTTTTCTTTCATCGTTAAAGTAAACTAGGGTTTTTACGTCTTTTGGTAGTGTGATTAATCGGTGTGGAGTGTGTACTCAATTTGGTGATTAAGAGTGAGTTTTAGATAAGAAATGTGTATGATTAGAAGTAATAATAATAAGTTAGTGAATTATAAGTTAAAAACCCTAGTATGTGCGAGATAACGAAAAACGGCCCGAACCGATGTGTGCCTTTGGTTACCGATTGAGTGCATTACTTGAACACCACTTTATTACCTTAATCTCCTTACTTTTATTTCAGAAAAATTAGCCCTAAATATCTCCTCTAATCAGCTGAAATTATTGACTAATAAAAGAGAGGAAAAGAAAAAAAAATTGAGATTGAAGCTTGAGGCGATACTTGGCAACCATCGAACGGTTGTTTGACCAACCAATTTTCTTCATTTTTATCACCAACTTTACTTCATTTCTTCTTCATTTCTGCATCTTGTGGCAAAGCTTGAGGGAGGAGAAAAACCAAGAGAGAAAGTTCCACTTTAACCTTGAATCCTTCTTGTTTGAGTGAAATCTCAAAACCTAAACCGATTAAACTTACCTTGTGGTGTTTGGCAAGCTTTGTGTGGAAAAATCTTTGCAAGAAAGATGTTTGGTTCTTACTTACAAGCACCTTTTGGAAGGTACCATGGTTGCCTATTGTGACGCCCCGAAAAAAAAATGAGTTTGAGAACCCGGAAATTTTCTAAATTTCTAGGGTTTATTTTATTTAATCGCCCGCCTTTTCTACATTTTCTTTATTAGAAAAATTCTCCAGATAAAGTTTATGAGCAAAGATAGTTTTAAAATGATTTTTCTAGTATCGGTTAGTTTTTGAGAAATTAAGAGCGTATTTTGAACGTGGGACCCGCTAGTGCGGTAAATGCATTATATTTTTGACAACTTGTTGGAATTTTGTATTAAGTGATATTATTTTACAAAGTGTTAAGATATTTGTATTGGAGAGACAAAAAGATAAGTTTTAAACCTAAAGGTGACAAGTGTCACCATAAGATTAAGTCTTGGACTTTGACTACACTATTCACTACTTTACCAAATAAATCAAAAAATTGCCAAAAATCATCCTTATTTCAAAAGCTTCATAGCCGGCTCTCTATCAAAGGAAAAGAAAGAAAAGCTCTCAATTTCTTCCTTCTATTTCTTGCTCAATCTTCAAATCCAACCAATAAAACTCCAAATCATTCCATAAAATCTCTTTGCTAAGTGGTCTTGAGGTTTTTTGTGGAGTTGTTTGGAAAGCTAAGGTGACTAGTTGCTCTATCTCTTGTATTGCTAAGGTGAGTTGTGAAGGACCCCTCTCCTTCCTCTAATGATGTTCAATTCATGATTGGTGGTGGTATGAGATGCAATATTATGGATTATTTCTTGATTTGTGGTTGAAGTGATGAAGTTTTATTATTTTTGGGGATTTTTCTGTTTTAATATAAGCATGGTTGTGTGGCTATCTATGATGATTGGAAATGGTCTATAATGACTTAAGGAGGTGGGAAAAGTGATTAATTGCAACCAATTTCTGGTTTGGAAGAAATTTCAGAAACTAGGGTTCTTGAGGGAGCATTCTGTCCGAAATTTTAGGTCCTAGATAGAGGCTGAATTGGCCTTGGCTTAAAACATGAAAGTTATAGGGAATAACATTTTATAGGTTCCTACAAATTTTCAGGTCAATCGGAGTAGTGTATAATGAGATAAGTCGAAATTACTATTGCTGTTCTGGTTTTACCCGAATGTAAGAATTGCGTGTAATTGGATGTTTTGGCTGGAATTACTTCCAAATTGGTTTTTGAAGCCTTATTATGAAATTTAGCCCTGTTTCTTAGCTTTCAGTTGATTTTGGAATTTCTGGATTTGGACTTGTAGAGCCTGAGTTATGATGTTTCCGCTAGAATGCGTTTTGGTGAATCTGTTTTACGTTTTTGATGTAGTATCTTGCATTTTCGACCTGTTTGTACTCAAAACTGGGTTGAGTGACCTTCTGTGATGTTGTATCCCTGTCTCTTAGCTTCGAAATGGTGGGTCTTGCACCTTCATCCGACAATCGTAGTGCCTTTGGTGCCATTACCGTAAAAGGATGTCAAAAGCTATTTTTCTGGTTTTGAGCTTAACTTTCATTTCCGAACTTTTCCCTAGCTTGACTTGTACTAGTACTACTTGGAGCTTGCTGAATGACTATTGGATGAACTTGTTGTTGTGTGTGTACCTTTGGGACTGGCTGAGGAAATAATGAAGCCATGATGGCTGGAAAAGTAAGCAAATTTAGGGGAAGTGCTGTCCGAACTTTTAAAGGACTTGTTTGCATTGAGTTTGTGATCTAAGACTTGGATTTGAGCAAGGCAATGATATATGATGGATGGTTTCTGAGCCATGGAGGTGAGTGACCTCAAACTATTTCTGAAGTTATTTATGAACCGTTTCCTGCATTATTTACTTTTGAGCTGTTTCCAAAGTTACTTTTGTACTGTTTTCTTGCATTATTTACCTTTAAACTGCTTCCAAAGTTACTTTTGAACTGTTTTCTTGCATATCATGCGTGCTTGCATGTGAGTGTTCTATATACGTTTTGTTTCTATGACTATGTGGATTGTTGTGACTATGTGGTTATTTGTGAACATTTGATTAAATGTTAATTGTTTTCTACGATTTCTAAAATGATCTTTTGCTAGGTGAGTGTGTACTTTATCGCACTCGACCTAAATAAATATGAGATTTTTGGTGTTTAAATGTTGAAATATTAATTGCGCATGAATGTAAGCCTTTTGGCTGAACTGGGCCCTTGCCTTTGTTACCGATCGACTCGAACCAGAAGCGGACTCGGTCGGGCGATTTGGTGACCTGGGTGAATTTGGTATACTCAAGTATTACCTTGTAGTCCGGCTACGTCCGGATGGGTGGAGTCCGGCCAATGGTCGGATGGGTGGAGTCCGGTCAACGTCCGGAAAAGGGAATGAACGAACAAAAGGATGAACGAGAGATTCTACTTACAAAAAATGTATTTTGAAACGATTGGAGGAATAAGGGGAAATGTCAGGGGAACGAACGAACAAACGAATAGCTCCATGTGAGCCCGTATCCTTTTAATGAATGTTACTATCGCTTTCCATTGTAAATGTTCCTTGAATTATTGATACTCCATTTTAATGTATTGTAAATGTTGTAATTGTTTCTGGACTTATCATTTGATTTATGACATCATTGAAATGAACTATTGTGAAATCGATTTGATTACTGATTTTAATGGTTACTCGCTGAGCTTCTAGCTCACCCCAAAAATATTTTATTCCCCTCCACAGGGCTCGTGGCGAAGGAAGGACTTGTAGTACTTGTTCACGTGACTGGATGGCATATATCTTGTATAATTTGGATTTGGAATCATTTTATGTATAGTTGAAAATCGTTTCCGCTTCGCTTATGACATGTAATTATTGGAGACTTGGATGTATGTTTGTGGACCATGTGATGTATATTTGAGGTTTATTCTTGTAATTCATTTGAGAACTGTAGTGAACGACTGAGTCCCGGCGAGAGTTGGGCAGGCGACCCGTCGAACCCTGGGGTACGCCCTAGGGGGAGGTGGGGCCGTCACAGTTGGTATCAGAGCCATATGCCGACAGTTGGGACTTTAAGTCCTTCGTCTGGAAAAGCCCCGAGCCTCTCGTTCGTGAAGAGTCACGAAGCGAAGCTCTCCGTTGGGGATGCCCGCGTGCGGGTGGCAAGCTGATAGGTAGCCCGTGATGTGACCCTGAGAACTGTCACAGTTGGTATCAGAGCTTAGGCTTCAGATCTCTGTAGTGTATCCTATGCTTGAAGTTTAGGATGCCGGACTGTGGGTTTGGTTTGAAATATTAGTGATTCTTGCGGGATGTCTTGACTTGATTAGTACAAGATGGAATGTCGAGGACGACATTCTTTTAAGGAGGGGAGTTTGTGACGCCCCGAAAAAAAAAAGAGTTTCAGAACCCGGAAATTTTCTAAATTTCTAGTGTTTATTTTAGTTAATCGCCCGCCTTTTCTACATTTTCTTTATTAGAAAAATTCTCCAGATAAAGTTTATGAGCAAAGATAGTTTTAAAATGATTTTTCTAGTATCGGTTAGTTTTTGAGAAATTAAGAGCGTATTTTGAACGTGGGACCCGCTAGTGCGGTAAATGCATTATATTTTTGACAACTTGTTGGAATTTTGTATTAAGTGATATTATTTTACAAAGTGTTAAGATATTTGTATTGGAGAGACAAAAAGATAAGTTTTAAACCTAAAGGTGACAAGTGTCACCATAAGATTAAGTCTTGGACTTTGACTACACTATTCACTACTTTACCAAATAAATCAAAAAATTGCCAAAAATCAGCCTTATTTCTAAAGCTTCATAGCCGGCTCTCTCTCAAAGGAAAAGAAAGAAAAGCTCTCAATTTCTTCCTTCTATTTCTTGCTCAATCTTCAAATCCAACCAATAAAACTCCAAATCATTCCATAAAATCTCTTTGCTAAGTGGTCTTGAGGTGTTTTGTGGAGTTGTTTGGAAAGCTAAGGTGACTAGTTGCTCTATCTCTTGTATTGCTAAGGTGAGTTGTGAAGGACCCCTCTCCTTCCTCTAATGATGTTCAATTCATGATTGGTGGTGGTATGAGATGCAATATTATGGATTATTTCTTGATTTGTGGTTGAAGTGATGAAGTTTTATTATTTTTGGGGATTTTTCTGTTTTAATATAAGCATGGTTGTGTGGCTATCTATGATGATTGGAAATGGTCTATAATGACTAAAGGAGGTGGGAAAAGTGATTAATTGCAACCAATTTCTGGTTTGGAAGAAATTTCAGAAACTAGGGTTCTTGAGGGAGCATTCTGTCCGAAATTTTAGGTCCTAGATAGAGGCCGAATTGGCCTTGTCTTAAAACATGAAAGTTATAGGGAATGACATTTTATAGGTTCCTACAAAATTTCAGGTCAATCGGAGTAGTGTAGAATGAGATAAGTCGAAATTACTATTGCTGTTCTGGTTTTACCCGAATGTAAGAATTGCGCCTGTAATTGGTTGTTTTGGATGGAATTGCTTCCAAATTGGTTGTTGAGGCCTTCTTATGAAATTTATCCCAGTTTCTTAGCTTTCAGATGGTTTTGGTATTTCTGTATTTGGACTTGTAGAGCCTGAGTTATGATGTTTCCGCTAGAATGCGTTTTGGTGAATCTGTTTTACATTTTTGATGTAGTATCTTGCATTTTCGACCCATTTGTACTCAAAACTGGGTTGAGTGACCTTCTGTGATGCTGTAGCCCTGTCTCTTAGCTTCGAAATGGTGGGTCTTGCACCTTCATCCGACAATCGTAGTGCCTTTGGTACCATTACCGTAAAAGGATGTCAAAAGCTATTTTTCTGGTTTTGAGCTTAACTTTCATTTCCGAACTTTTCCCTAGCTTGACTTGTACTAGTACTACTTGGAGCTTGCTGAATGACTATTGGATGAACTTGTTGTTGTGTGTGTACCTTTGGGACTGGCTGAGGAAATAATGAAGCCATGATGGCTGGAAAAGTAAGCAAATTTAGGGGAAGTGCTGTCCGAACTTTTAAAGGACTTGTTTGCATTGAGTTTGTGATCTAAGACTTGGATTTGAGCAAGGCAATGATATATGATGGATGGTTTCTGAGCCATGGAGGTGAGTGACCTCAAACTATTTCTGAAGTTATTTATGAACCGTTTCCTGCATTATTTACTTTTGAGCTGTTTCCAAAGTTACTTTTGTACTGTTTTCTTGCATTATTTACCTTTAAACTGTTTCCAAAGTTACTTTTGAACTGTTTTCTTGCATATCATGCGTGCTTGCATGTGAGTGTTCTATATACGTTTTGTTTCTATGACTATGTGGATTGTTGTGACTATGTGGTTATTTGTGAACATTTGATTAAATGTTAATTGTTTTCTACGATTTCTAAAATGATCTTTTGCTAGGTGAGTGTGTATTTTATCGCACTCGACCTAAATAAATATGAGATTTTTGGTGTTTAAATGTTGAAATATTAATTGCGCATGAATGTAAGCCTTTTGGCTGAACTGGGCCCTTGCCTTTGTTACCGATCGACTCGAGCCAGAAGCGGACTCGGTCGGGCGATTTGGTGACCTGGGTGAATTTGGTATACTCGAGTATTACCTTGTAGTCCGGCTACATCCGGATGGGTGGAGTCCGGCCAATGGTCGGATGGGTGGAGTCCGGTCAACGTCCGGAAAAGGGGATGAACGAACAAAAGGATGAACGAGAGATTCTACTTACAAAAAATGTATTTTCAAACGATTGGAGGAATAAGGAGAATTGTCAGGGGAACGAACGAACAAACGAATAGCTCCATGTGAGCCCGTATCCTTTTAATGAATGTTACTATCGCTTTCCATTGTAAATGTTTCTTGAATTATTGATACTCCATTTTAATGTATTGTAAATGTTGTAATTGTTTCTGGACTTATCATTTGATTTATGACATCATTGAAATGAACTATTGTGAAATCGATTTGATTACTGATTTTAATGGTTACTCGCTGAGCTTCTAACTCACCCCAAAAATATTTTATTCCCCTCCACAGGGCTCGTGGCGAAGAAAGGACTTGTAGTACTTGTTCACGTGACTGGATGGCATATATCTTGTATAATTTGGATTTGGAATCATTTTATGTATAGTTGAAAATCGTTTTCGCTTCGCTTATGACATGTAATTATTGGAGACTTGGATGTATGTTTGTGGACCATGTGATGTATATTTGAGGTTTATTCTTGTAATTCATTTGAGGACTGTAGTGAACGACTGAGTCCCGGCGAGAGCTGGGCAGGCGACCCGCCGAACCCTGGGGTACGCCCTAGGGGGAGGTGGGGCCGTCACACCTATCCCTTTTCTCTTCTTTAATCTTGTTAAAGTTTAGTTAGAAGCTCTTAATCTTGCCTTATGACGGTTAATCGGTTAGTTTTGATTGATTTGTTGGAATATGGAGCTAGGGTTTACATTTTCAATTTCGATTATAGTTATCTACCTCTTAATTGATGTTATTGAGCTAGTAATTGGTGATTTTGATGATAGAGTACTTGTTAGATATTAATTTCTAGAGTAAAGGTGCAAATTCCAGAATTTGGAAACCAATTTGTTCTGTTCCAACCAGATCCATTCGTCCATTTTAGAAGCCGAATTTGTGAGAACCCGTAACTTTTCCATTTGTTAGGTTTTATAATCTTTCTAGGCTTTCTTATTTTCAATGGCTTGTTTTCTACACTTTCTGTATCCGGAAAATTTTCTAGATTATTTTTACGAGTAAATATAGTTTTTAGATGATTTTTCTAGTATCGAATAGATTTTGAGAAATTAAGAACGTATATCGGACGTGGGACCCACTAGTGCGAAAAGTTCGGCCAATTAGGTTAAATTCCGGATACTGTGTAAAATTTATCGGGTGTTAAGAGATAAGTAGAGTGTGTGAAATGATTGATGTGAGAGAGAAAAAGAAGTGATAAGATTGCATTAATAGAGTGACAAGTGTCACACAACCATTGGTTGGACTTTGTTGGCAACTATTCACACTTTTGACTTTTGACCAAATTGAGTAAATATCTTGAAAAAAATTGCTCAAAAATCACCATTTCTTCTCCTCATATGGCCGGCCCTCTCTCTCCAAAAGGAAGCAAGAAACTCTTCAAGTTTTAGCTCCAATCTTGCTCAAGGTGAACCATCCAACCATTTGATCTTGCAATTACTCCATAAAATCCCTTTAGTTAGTGATAGTGAGTGATTTGGTGAAGCTTTCTTGAAGAGCTAAGGTGTCCAACATCTCTCTCTTTCTTAATTTCTTGGTAAGTGATGCTTGAACACCCTACTACACCTAATGATGTTTATGTTATGCTTAGAAGTAGCTTGAGTGATGGTATATGTGATTTATTTCTTGGTTTGAAGTGATTTGGTTGAGTTTTTTATTTTTTGAGGAATTTTCTGGTTTCATATGATCTTGATGGTGTGGTTGTTTTTGATGGTTGGTAATAAGGGGCTTTGACTCTAGTGGGTGTGAATTGTTGATAAATGCAATCAATTTTGGGTTTGGAATGAAATGTGAAAAGTTAGGGTTCATGAACCCCTAATCTGTCCGAAATTTTAGGTCATAGATAGAAGCCGAATTGGACTTTGCTCAAAACATTAAAGTTGTAGATATTGATGAGTTTGAAGTGCCTGCAAAATTTCAGGTCATTTGGAGTAGTGTAGAGTGAGATATGTCGTTTTTACTATTGCTGATCTGGGTTGATCAGAATGCGAAAACTGCACTTGTAATCGGCCATTTTGACTGGAATTGGTTTGGAGTTTGTTGTTGGTGTCTTCTGATGAAATGTAGCTGGATGTCTTAGCTAACATATGCCTTTGGAATTTCGGCATTTGGACCTGTATAGACTGAGTTATAGTAATTACAGTTTTGTGTGTTTTGGGAACCTGCAATTACGGTTCAGGTTGTGGTATTCTGCATTTTTGACCTAGCTGTGCTAGGATTTGGACTGAGTGGCCTTCTACATTGTTGTAGCCCTGTCTTTTAGCTTCGAGATGGTGGGTCTTACACCCTCATCCGATAAGCGTAGCGCATTTTGTGTCATTACCGCAAAAGTATGACGAAAACTGTCTTTTGTTAAGGCCTAAGCTAATGCCATTTCTTAATTTCTGGTTGCCTATGATGCTTATTCATGCATATAAACCCTATTGGGGGTTATTATTGGCATGGCTTTTTGACTCGTTATCGAGTCTCATTGTACTTGCTTACATGTTTTAAGACTTACTCTTATTCCGGTCATTTCCTAGCTAACTTTTGTACTTGTACTGCTTTGAGCCTAGTGAACGGCTTTTGGTAAATGAGATGACTTTTGTGTGAAATGTTGGGACTGATTTGAGGATATAATGAAGCCTTAATGGCTGGAAAAGTAAGAAATTTAGGGGAGGTGCTGCCCGATTTTATAGGCCGTTTGGTTCCTTTAAGTTGGATTTGCCTTTTTGTGGAAATGAAAGGCTTTTGGGTTGTTTGCGCCTAAGTCTTCATGTTACCTTTTCGTTTCTAAGAAAATCATGTTTTGCACCCTTGCATTAGTAACTATTTGGCGAGGCATACGACTAGTAGTCGAGCCTCATGTGCATTGTGTTTACTCGATTCTGGAAGTAAAACCTTCAATTGGTTTATTTTGATTATTTTAGGGTTTCTTGGCGATTAAGGCCAATCTGAAGTGAAAACTTTTGAAGTTGAGCCGGTGAGTGTACCACTCCCCTCCATTGCTGTTTAACTTGATTTCTACTCTGCAATCTGTTTAATTTGTTTGAGACGAGGGTGTACTTTATCACACTCGTTCTCTTGTCTGTTCATATGCCAATTTTGAGTGCCTATCTGAATCTGCCGTCTGAATCTGCTATCTGAATATGCTATCTGAATCTGCTACTCTGTATCTGTATCTGAATCTGTTATCTGTGTCTGCATCTGTTCGGATTTCTATGACCTATGAGCTCAATCCTGTGGCTAAGTTATTCGAGTCGGGCCGGCAAGGGCTTGGACGATTAGATAACGAACCACGGTAGTCTGTTCGGGGATTTTTGGGTATTGAGACCCTTGATTCCGGTATACTCGAGTATTACCATTTCTGTTCGGTTACGGTGAGCGGGCCCGGTAAAGGGGTGTTTGGTGGACGGAATTTGGTGTAAAGAGGGGTCTACGGACGCGTTGGTTCTATATACGTTGACGGAGAGTCAACCGGTTTGGATCAAGTACTGCGCTGGGAAATTTGGCTCCTGAGAGCCACCCGTATCCTTCTGATTTGAATCATTGGTTCTTTTGCTTTACCTCTGACATGTGTACTTGATTTGTTAAATGTGAAATGCCATGATTTTAATGCTATCTGTTTGGTACCTCATTGAGCGCAAGCTCACCCCTTTCTGTTCCTTTTGTTTTCCTTACAGGAAAATAAACCCCTTTTGGTCTGGATTTGACAAATGGCTGCCAAATTGAGCTAGTTGAACATATCTTTTGTATAGCTCATGTATTAAAACCCTAAGTGTACTTTTGGGGCGTTTTCTCTTTTGATTTGGCAAATTTGAAAACTTTTGTATGTCATTTTGATTTGTAAACGCTAAAGTTCAGATGTGAATGTTTGTTGGCTATTTCGGTTGGGTTCTGACGGGTCGGTCACTATTCATGGCCGACTCCGGATTTCATTTTTTTTTATTTTGGGTTATTTTACCATTTTGACTCGTTTACGCTCGTTCGTAAGTTCCGGATCGCTATAGATAGTTATAGTCTGCATCGTGAGTCCTGGCGAGAGCTGGACAGGCAGTCCGCTCACCCCTTTGGTTCGCCTTAGGGGAAAGTGGGGCTGTTACAAGTGGTATCAGAGCCACTTCGCGTGGTCTCTGCGCGGAGTGAGACTGGGCCAAGTGGTGTTGTGGTCCTAATTTCATGAATATGTCTAAATGCTCGTTTGAGCATAAGTTATGAACCAGGCATGTGATAAGTGTACGAATCATTATCATGGGAATCGAGGAAGCTAGGTATGTATGTCGGGTAGGAATCCTCAATAAAGATGGTTTACTCTTGGGACCGGCCGGCTCGAGTTGTGAATTATCTTAGATGGGATTCTTGCGCCCGGATACGAAAAATATGAGGGCCTAGGTTAGAAGGGATTTGGTGAACTAGAAAGGCCATTCCTCGGTGGATCGTCTATGTTTGTACTTGACTTAACTGGCTGTATATATGTGTGTGGCTTAATTTTGACCGACTTGTATATATATGCTTTGATCTTGTTTGGAATGTATAAATGGGTGTTATCATAAAAGTTTTGAGTGTTACTTACATGCATCGTGCTTATTTTGGTTTAGTATTATTGCCTAGACCAAGTAAAACTCATGGAAGGTACACGGAGTGGTCGGGGACGTGGGCGCGGAACTAGACAACCCGCACCGATTAGGGGTACGGGGGAAACCTCTACTGGACCCAATCTGGAACCGCAAGTAAACCCTAATGTGCAAATAGTTGCTGCTATGCAGCAAATGACAGACCTGCTAGCACAAGTAGTGCAGCAACAAGCCCAGAACCCAAACCTTAACCCTGGAGACCCCGGAAACCCTGGCCATCATATCGAGAGCGAAGATAGAGCTCTCGAACGATTCCAAAAGTTCGCTCCGCCAAAGTTCGTTGGGGGACCTGACCCAGACGTTGCTGAAAGATGGCTTGAAAAGATGGTGGATATATTTGCAGCCCTACACTACCCTGACGAACGGCAGGTGACTTTTGCCGTGTTCCAGCTTGAGGGGGCAGCCCGTTCCTGGTGGAACGTAATTCGGCAGAAGTGGGAACGAGAACAGACACCTAGGACTTGGGTGAACTTCATCAGAGAGTTTAATGCGAAGTTTTTCCCTCCTCTAGTTCAGGAGAGGAAGGAAGACGAGTTCATTCGACTCCGCCAAGGAGCTCAAACTGTGGCGGAATATGAGAGCCAATTCACCCGCCTATCCAAATTTGCGCCCGAACTCATCATGACCGAGCAGCGGCGAATAAGGCGTTTTATCCAGGGCTTGAACGTAGAAATTCAAAAAGATCTGGCGGTAGCCCAACTTAATGCCTTTAGTGATGCGGTGGAAAAAGCTCAGCGCGTTGAAACTGCAGGGTTACAAGTTAGAAACTTCCAAGCAAGAAAAAGGGGTTTTCCGGGGAGCAGCTCAGAACAAGCGGATAATAGTACAATCTCTAAAGTTCGCAAGGGAAACGGGGAAATACGGCAACCAGGATTGTCGCGTGATGTCCCTCAGGGAGGACTGGTCCTTGCTACTCGTGGTCCCTGTGGATATTGCGGAGGGCCAAGTCATACGGAAACAAATTGCTGGAAGAAAGAAGGAAAATGCTTGCGCTGTGGAAGCACTGAACATCGGATTGCTAACTGTCCAGCTCGCCTGCGCGAGCGGAGAGGGACTCTGTCACCAACCAAGCCCAATTCTCAGCAACCCGCCAAGAGCAACCCTGGACAGACGAAAGGAGAAGGGACAGGATCGAAGGCACCAGCTCGAGTATATTCTCTAGAGCAGCATCAGGTCCCTGACTCGTCTGAGGATGGAGAAGGTATGGTCCGTTGGGTACTTTAGATTTGATAGATTCCGTTGATAAGAAAATTTCGAGGGCGAAATTTCTTTAAGGGGGAGAGAGTGTGAGAACCCGTAACTTTTCCATTTGTTAGGTTTTATAATCTTTCTAGGCTTTCTTATTTTCAATGGCTTGTTTTCTACACATTCTGTATCCAGAAAATTTTCTAGATTATTTTTACGAGTAAATATAGTTTTTAGATGATTTTTCTAGTATCGAATAGATTTTGAGAAATTAAGAACGTATATCGGACGTGGGACCCACTAGTGCGAAAAGTTCGGAAAAATTCGGCCAATTAGGTTAAATTCCGGATACTGTGTAAAATTTATCGGGTGTTAAGAGATAAGTAGAGTGTGTGAAATGATTGATGTGAGAGAGAAAAAGAAGTGATAAGATTGCATTAATAGAGTGACAAGTGTCACACAACCATTGGTTGGACTTTGTTGGCAACTATTCACACTTTTGACTTTTGACCAAATTGAGTAAATATATTGAAAAAAATTGCGCAAAAATCACCATTTCTTCTCCTCATATGGCCGGCCCTCTCTCTCCAAAAGGAAGCAAGAAACTCTTCAAGTTTTAGCTCCAATCTTGCTCAAGGTGAACCATCCAACCATTTGATCTTGCAATTACTCCATAAAATCCCTTTAGTTAGTGATAGTGAGTGATTTGGTGAAGCTTTCTTGAAGAGCTAAGGTGTCCAACATCTCTCTCTTTCTTAATTTCTTGGTAAGTGATGCTTGAACACCCTACTACACCTAATGATGTTTATGTTATGCTTAGAAGTAGCTTGAGTGATGGTATATGTGATTGATTTCTTGGTTTGAAGTGATTTGGTTGAGTTTTTTATTTTTTGAGGAATTTTCTGGTTTCATATGATCTTGATGGTGTGGTTGTTTTTGATGGTTGGTAATAAGGGGCTTTGACTCTAGTGGGTGTGAATTGTTGATAAATGCAATCAATTTTGGGTTTGGAATGAAATGTGAAAAGTTAGGGTTCATGAACCCCTAATCTGTCCGAAATTTTAGGTCAAAGATAGAGGCCGAATTGGACTTTACGCAAAACATGAAAGTTGTAGATATTGATGAGATTGAAGTGCCTGCAAAATTTCAGGTCATTTGGAGCAGTGTAGAGTGAGATATGTCGTTTTTACTATTGCTGATCTGGGTTGATCAGAATGAGAAAACTGCACTTGTAATCGGCCATTTTGACTGGAATTGGTTTGGAGTTTGTTGTTGGTGTCTTGTGATGAAATGTATCTGGATGTCTTAGCTAACATATGCCTTTGGAATTTCGGCATTTGGACCTGTATAGACTGAGTTATAGTAATTACAGTTTTGTGTGTTTTGGGAACCTGCAATTACGGTTCAGGTTGTGGTATTCTGCATTTTTGACCTAGCTGTGCTAGGATTTGGACTGAGTGGCCTTCTACATTGTTGTAGCCCTGTCTTTTAGCTTCGAGATGGTGGGTCTTACACCCTCATCCGATAAGCGTAGCGCATTTTGTGTCATTACCGCAAAAGTATGACGAAAACTGTCTTTTGTTAAGGCCTAAGCTAATGCCATTTCTTAATTTCTGGTTGCCTATGATGCTTATTCATGCATATAAACCCTATTGGGGGTTATTATTGGCATGGCTTTTTGACTCGTTATCGAGTCTCATTGTACTTGCTTACATGTTTTAAGACTTACTCTTATTCCGGTCATTTCCTAGCTAACTTTTGTACTTGTACTGCTTTGAGCCTAGTGAACGGCTTTTGGTAAATGAGATGACTTTTGTGTGAAATGTTGGGACTGATTTGAGGATATAATGAAACCTTAATGGCTGGAAAAGTAAGAAATTTAGGGGAGGTGCTGCCCGATTTTATAGGCCGTTTGGTTCCTTTAAGTTGGATTTGCCTTTTTGTGGAAATGAAAGGCTTTTGGGTTGTTTGCGCCTAGGTCTTCATGTTACCTTTTCGTTTCTCAGAAAATCATGTTTTGCACCCTTGCATTAGTAACTATTTGGCGAGGCATACGACTAGTAGTCGAGCCTCATGTGCATTGTGTTTACTCGATTCTGGAAGTAAAACCTTCAATTGGTTTATTTTGATTATTTTAGGGTTTCTTGGCGATTAAGGCCAATCTGAAGTGAAAACTTTTGAAGTTGAGCCGGTGAGTGTACCACTCCCCTCCATTGCTGTTTAACTTGATTTCTACTCTGCAATCTGTTTAATTTGTTTGAGACGAGGGTGTACTTTATCACACTCGTTCTCTTGTCTGTTCATATGCCAATTTTGAGTGCCTATCTGAATCTGCCGTCTGAATCTGCTATCTGAATATGCTATCTGAATCTGCTACTCTGTATCTGTATCTGAATCTGTTATCTGTGTCTGCATCTGTTCGGATTTCTATGACCTATGAGCTCAATCCTGTGGCTAAGTTATTCGAGTCGGGCCGGCAAGGGCCTGGACGATTAGATAACGAACCACGGTAGTCTGTTCGGGGATTTTTGGGTATTGAGACCCTTGATTCCGGTATACTCGAGTATTACCATTTCTGTTCGGTTACGGTGAGCGGGCCCGGTAAAGGGGTGTTTGGTGGACGGAATTTGGTGTAAAGAGGGGTCTACGGACGCGTTGGTTCTATATACGTTGACGGAGAGTCAACCGGTTTGGATCAAGTACTGCGCTGGGAAATTTGGCTCCTGAGAGCCACCCGTATCCTTCTGATTTCAATCATTGGTTCTTTTGCTTTACCTCTGACATGTGTACCTGATTTGTTAAATGTGAAATGCCATGATTTTAATGCTATCTGTTTGGTACCTCATTGAGCGCAAGCTCACCCCTTTCTGTTCCTTTTGTTTTCCTTACAGGAAAATAAACCCCTTTTGGTCTGGATTTGACAAATGGCTGCCAAATTGAGCTAGTTGAACATATCTTTTGTATAGCTCATGTATTAAAACCCTAAGTGTACTTTTGGGGCGTTTTCTCTTTTGATTTGGAAAACCGTGTGTATATATTAACTTTTGAAAACTTTTGTATGTCATTTTGATTTGTGAACGCTAAAGTTCAGATGTGAATGTTTGTTGGCTATTTCGGTTGGGTTCTGACGGGTCGGTCACTATTCATGGCCGACACCGGATTTCATTTTTTTTTATTTTGGGTTATTTTACCATTTTGACTCGTTTACGCTCGTTCGTAAGTTCCGGATCGCTATAGATAGTTCTAGTCTGCATCGTGAGTCCTGGCGAGAGCTGGGCAGGCAGTCCGCTCACCCCTTTGGTTCGCCTTAGGGGAAAGTGGGGCTGTTACAAGTGGTATCAGAGCCACGTCGCGTGGTCTCTGCGCGGAGTGAGACTGGGCCAAGTGGTGTTGTGGTCCTAATTTCATGAATATGTCTAAATGCTCGTTTGAGCATAAGTTATGAACCAGGCATGTGATAAGTGTACGAATCATTATCATGGGACTCGAGGAAGCTAGGTATGTATGTCGGGTAGGAATCCTCAATAAAGATGGTTTACTCTTGGGACCGGCCGGCTCGAGTTGTGAATTATCTTAGATGGGATTCTTGCGCCCGGATACGAAAAATATGAGGGCCTAGGTTAGAAGGGATTTGGTGAACTAGAAAGGCCATTCCTCGGTGGATCGTCTATGTTTGTACTTGACTTAACTGGCTGTATATATGTGTGTGGCTTAATTTTGACCGACTTGTATATATATGCTTTGATCTTGTTTGGAATGTATAAATGGGTGTTATCATAAAAGTTTTGAGTGTTACTTACATGCATCGTGCTTATTTTGGTTTAGTATTATTGCCTAGACCAAGTAAAACTCATGGAAGGTACACGGAGTGGTCGGGGACGTGGGCGCGGAACTAGACAACCCGCACCGATTAGGGGTACGGGGGAAACCTCTACTGGAGCCAATCTGGAACCGCAAGTAAACCCTAATGTGCAAATAGTTGCTGCTATGCAGCAAATGACAGACCTGCTAGCACAAGTAGTGCAGCAACAAGCCCAGAACCCAAACCTTAACCCTGGAGACCCCGGAAACCCTGGCCATCATATCGAGAGCGAAGATAGAGCTCTCGAACGATTCCAAAAGTTCGCTCCGCCAAAGTTCGTTGGGGGACCTGACCCAGACGTTGCTGAAAGATGGCTTGAAAAGATGGTGGATATATTTGCAGCCCTACACTACCCTGACGAACGGCAGGTGACTTTTGCCGTGTTCCAGCTTGAGGGGGCAGCCCGTTCCTGGTGGAACGTAATTCGGCAGAAGTGGGAACGAGAACAGACACCTAGGACTTGGGTGAACTTCATCAGAGAGTTCAATGCGAAGTTTTTCCCTCCTCTAGTTCAGGAGAGGAAGGAAGACGAGTTCATTCGACTCCGCCAAGGAGCTCAAACTGTGGCGGAATATGAGAGCCAATTCACCCGTCTATCCAAATTTGCGCCCGAACTCATCATGACCGAGCAGCGGCGAATAAGGCGTTTTATCCAGGGCTTGAACGTAGAAATTCAAAAAGATCTGGCGGTAGCCCAACTTAATGCCTTTAGTGATGCGGTGGAAAAAGCTCAGCGCGTTGAAACTGCAGGGTTACAAGTTAGAAACTTCCAAGCAAGAAAAAAGGGTTTTCCGGGGAGCAGCTCAGAACAAGCGGATAATAGTACAATCTCTAAAGTTCGCAAGGGAAACGGGGAAATACGGCAACCAGGGTTGTCGCGTGATGTCCCTCAGGGAGGACTGGTCCTTGCTACTCGTGGTCCCTGTGGATATTGCGGAGGGCCAAGTCATACGGAAACAAATTGCTGGAAGAAAGAAGGAAAAATGCTTGCGCTGTGGAAGCACTGAACATCGGATTGCTAACTGTCCAGCTCGCCTGCGCGAGCGGAGAGGGACTCTGTCACCAACCAAGCCCAATTCTCAGCAACCCGCCAAGAGCAACCCTGGACAGACGAAAGGAGAAGGGACAGGATCGAAGTCACCAGCTCGAGTATATTTTCTAGAGCAGCATCAGGTCCCTGACTCGTCTGAGGATGGAGAAGGTATGGTCCGTTGGGTACTTTAGATTTGATAGATTCCGTTGATAAGAAAATTTCGAGGGCGAAATTTCTTTAAGGGGGAGAGAGTGTGAGAACCCGTAACTTTTCCATTTGTTAGGTTTTATAATCTTTCTAGGCTTTCTTATTTTCAATGGCTTGTTTTCTACACTTTCTGTATCCGGAAAATTTTCTAGATTATTTTTACGAGTAAATATAGTTTTTAGATGATTTTTCTAGTATCGAATAGATTTTGAGAAATTAAGAACGTATATCGGACGTGGGACCCACTAGTGTGAAAAGTTCGGAAAAATTCGGCCAATTAGGTTAAATTCCGGATACTGTTTAAATTTATCGGGTGTTAAGAGATAAGTAGAGTGTGTGAAATGATTGATGTGAGAGAGAAAAAGAAGTGATAAGATTGCATTAATAGAGTGACAAGTGTCACACAACCATTGGTTGGACTTTGTTGGCAACTATTCACACTTTTGACTTTTGACCAATTTGAGTAAATATCTTGAAAAAAATTGCGCAAAAATCACCATTTCTTCTCCTCATATGGCCGGCCCTCTCTCTCCAAAAGGAAGCAAGAAACTCTTCAAGTTTTAGCTCCAATCTTGCTCAAGGTGAACCATCCAACCATTTGATCTTGCAATTACTCCATAAAATCCCTTTAGTTAGTGATAGTGAGTGATTTGGTGAAGCTTTCTTGAAGAGTTAAGGTGTCCAACATCTCTCTCTTTCTTAATTTCTTGGTAAGTGATGCTTGAACACCCTACTACACCTAATGATGTTTATGTTATGCTTAGAAGTAGCTTGAGTGATGGTATATGTGATTGATTTCTTGGTTTGAAGTGATTTGGTTGAGTTTTTTATTTTTTGAGGAATTTTCTGGTTTCATATGATCTTGATGGTGTGGTTGTTTTTGATGGTTGGTAATAAGGGGCTTTGACTCTAGTGGGTGTGAATTTTTGATAAATGCAATCAATTTTGGGTTTGGAATGAAATGTGAAAAGTTAGGGTTCATGAACCCCTAATCTGTCCGAAATTTTAGGTCATAGATAGAGGCCGAATTGGACTTTGCTCAAAACATGAAAGTTGTATATATTGATGAGTTTGAAGTGCCTGCAAAATTTCAGGTCATTTAGAGTAGTGTAGAGTGAGATATGTCGTTTTTACTATTGCTGATCTGGGTTGATCAGAATGCGAAAACTGCACTTGTAATCGGCCATTTTGACTGGAATTGGTTTGGATTTTGTTGTTGGTGTCTTCTGATGAAATGTAGCTGGATGTCTTAGCTAACATATGCCTTTGGAATTTCTGCATTTGGACCTGTATAGACTGAGTTATAGTAATTACAGTTTTGTGTGTTTTGGGAACCTGCAATTACGGTTCCGGTTGTGGTATTCTGCATTTTTGACCTAGCTGTGCTAGGATTTGGACTGAGTGGCCTTCTACATTGTTGTAGCCCTTTCTTTTAGCTTCGAGATGGTGGGTCTTACACCCTCATCCGATAAGCGTAGCGCATTTTGTGTCATTACCGCAAAAGTATGACGAAAACTGTCTTTTGTTAAGGCCTAAGCTAATGCCATTTCTTAATTTCTGGTTGCCTATGATGCTTATTCATGCATATAAACCCTATTGGGGGTTATTATTGGCATGGCTTTTTGACTCGTTATCGAGTCTCATTGTACTTGCTTACATGTTTTAAGACTTACTCTTATTCCGGTCATTTCCTAGCTAACTTTTGTACTTGTACTGCTTTGAGCCTAGTGAACGGCTTTTGGTAAATGAGATGACTTTTGTGTGAAATGTTGGGACTGATTTGAGGATATAATGAAGCCTTAATGGCTGGAAAAGTAAGAAATTTAGGGGAGGTGCTGCCCGATTTTATAGGCCGTTTGGTTCCTTTAAGTTGGATTTGCCTTTTTGTGGAAATGAAAGGCTTTTGGGTTGTTTGCGCCTAGGTCTTCATGTTACCTTTTCGTTTCTCAGAAAATCATGTTTTGCACCCTTGCATTAGTAACTATTTGGCGAGGCATACGACTAGTAGTCGAGCCTCATGTGCATTGTGTTTACTCGATTCTGGAAGTAAAACCTTCAATTGGTTTATTTTGATTATTTTAGGGTTTCTTGGCGATTAAGGCCAATCTGAAGTGAAAACTTTTGAAGTTGAGCCGGTGAGTGTACCACTCCCCTCCATTGCTGTTTAACTTGATTTCTACTCTGCAATCTGTTTAATTTGTTTGAGACGAGGGTGTACTTTATCACACTCGTTCTCTTGTCTGTTCATATGCCAATTTTGAGTGCCTATCTGAATCTGCCGTCTGAATCTGCTATCTGAATATGCTATCTGAATCTGCTACTCTGTATCTGTATCTGAATCTGTTATCTGTGTCTGCATCTGTTCGGATTTCTATGACCTATGAGCTCAATCCTGTGGCTAAGTTATTCGAGTCGGGCCGGCAAGGGCCTGGACGATTAGATAACGAACCACGGTAGTCTGTTCGGGGATTTTTGGGTATTGAGACCCTTGATTCCGGTATACTCGAGTATTACCATTTCTGTTCGGTTACGGTGAGCGGGCCCGGTAAAGGGGTGTTTGGTGGATGAAATTTGGTGTAAAGAGGGGTCTACGGACGCGTTGGTTCTATATACGTTGACGGAGAGTCAACCGGTTTGGATCAAGTACTGCGCTGGGAAATTTGGCTCCTGAGAGCCACCCGTATCCTTCTGATTTCAATCATTGGTTCTTTTGCTTTACCTCTGACATGTGTACCTGATTTGTTAAATGTGAAATGCCATGATTTTAATGCTATCTGTTTGGTACCTCATTGAGCGCAAGCTCACCCCTTTCTGTTCCTTTTGTTTTCCTTACAGGAAAATAAACCCCTTTTGGTCTGGATTTGACAAATGGCTGCCAAATTGAGCTAGTTGAACATATCTTTTGTATAGCTCATGTATTAAAACCCTAAGTGTACTTTTGGGGCGTTTTCTCTTTTGATTTGGCAAACCGTGTGTATATATTAACTTTTGAAAACTTTTGTATGTCATATTGATTTGTGAACGCTAAAGTTTAGATGTGAATGTTTGTTGGCTATTTCGGTTGGGTTCTGACGGGTCGGTCACTATTCATGGCCGACTCCGGATTTCATTTTTTTTTTATTTTGGGTTATTTTACCATTTTGACTCGTTTACGCTCGTTCGTAAGTTCCGGATCGCTATAGATAGTTCTAGTCTGCATCGTGAGTCCTGGCGAGAGCTGGGCAGGCAGTCCGCTCACCCCTTTGGTTCGCCTTAGGGGAAAGTGGGGCTGTTACAAGTGGTATCAGAGCCACGTCGCGTGGTCTCTGCGCGGAGTGAGACTGGGCCAAGTGGTGTTGTGGTCCTAATTTCATGAATATGTCTAAATGCTCGTTTGAGCATAAGTTATGAACCAGGCATGTGATAAGTGTACGAATCATTATCATGTGACTCGAGGAAACTAGGTATGTATGTCGGGTAGGAATCCTCAATAAAGATGGTTTACTCTTGGGACCGGCCGGCTCGAGTTGTGAATTATCTTAGATGGGATTCTTGCGCCCGGATACGAAAAATATGAGGGCCTAGGTTAGAAGGGATTTGGTGAACTAGAAAGGCCATTCCTCGGTGGATCGTCTATGTTTGTACTTGACTTAACTGGCTGTATATATGTGTGTGGCTTAATTTTGACCGACTTGTATATATATGCTTTGATCTTGTTTGGAATGTATAAATGGGTGTTATCATAAAAGTTTTGAGTGTTACTTACATGCATCGTGCTTATTTTGGTTTAGTATTATTGCCTAGACCAAGTAAAACTCATGGAAGGTACACGGAGTGGTCGGGGACGTGGGCGCGGAACTAGACAACCCGCACCGATTAGGGGTACGGGGGAAACCTCTACTGGACCCAATCTGGAACCGCAAGTAAACCCTAATGTGCAAATAGTTGCTGCTATGCAGCAAATGACAGACCTGCTAGCACAAGTAGTGCAGCAACAAGCCCAGAACCCAAACCTTAACCCTGGAGACCCCGGAAACCCTGGCCATCATATCGAGAGCGAAGATAGAGCTCTCGAACGATTCCAAAAGTTCGCTCCGCCAAAGTTCGTTGGGGGACCTGACCCAGACGTTGCTGAAAGATGGCTTGAAAAGATGGTGGATATATTTGCAGCCCTACACTACCCTGACGAACGGCAGGTGACTTTTGCCGTGTTCCAGCTTGAGGGGGCAGCCCGTTCCTGGTGGAACGTAATTCGGCAGAAGTGGGAACGAGAACAGACACCTAGGACTTGGGTGAACTTCATCAGAGAGTTCAATGCGAAGTTTTTCCCTCCTCTAGTTCAGGAGAGGAAGGAAGACGAGTTCATTCGACTCCGCCAAGGAGCTCAAACTGTGGCGGAATATGAGAGCCAATTCACCCGCCTATCCAAATTTGCGCCCGAACTCATCATGACCGAGCAGCGGCGAATAAGGCGTTTTATCCAGGGCTTGAACGTAGAAATTCAAAAAGATCTGGCGGTAGCCCAACTTAATGCCTTTAGTGATGCGGTGGAAAAAGCTCAGCGCGTTGAAACTGCAGGGTTACAAGTTAGAAACTTCCAAGCAAGAAAAAGGGGTTTTCCGGGGAGCAGCTCAGAACAAGCGGATAATAGTACAATCTCTAAAGTTCGCAAGGGAAACGGGGAAATACGGCAACCAGGGTTGTCGCGTGATGTCCCTCAGGGAGGACTGGTCCTTGCTACTCGTGGTCCCTGTGGATATTGCGGAGGGCCAAGTCATACGGAAACAAATTGCTGGAAGAAAGAAGGAAAATGCTTGCGCTGTGGAAGCACTGAACATCGGATTGCTAACTGTCCAGCTCGCCTGCGCGAGCGGAGAGGGACTCTGTCACCAACCAAGCCCAATTCTCAGCAACCCGCCAAGAGCAACCCTGGACAGACGAAAGGAGAAGGGACAGGATCGAAGGCACCAGCTCGAGTATATTCTCTAGAGCAGCATCAGGTCCCTGACTCGTCTGAGGATGGAGAAGGTATGGTCCGTTGGGTACTTTAGATTTGATAGATTCCGTTGATAAGAAAATTTCGAGGGCGAAATTTCTTTAAGGGGGAGAGAGTGTGAGAACCCGTAACTTTTCCATTTGTTAGGTTTTATAATCTTTCTAGGCTTTCTTATTTTCAATGGCTTGTTTTCTACACTTTCTGTATCCGGAAAATTTTCTAGATTATTTTTACGAGTAAATATAGTTTTTAGATGATTTTTCTAGTATCGAATAGATTTTGAGAAATTAAGAACGTATATCGGACGTGGGACCCACTAGTGCGAAAAGTTCGGAAAAATTCGGCCAATTAGGTTAAATTCCGGATACTGTGTAAAATTTATCGGGTGTTAAGAGATAAGTAGAGTGTGTGAAATGATTGATGTGAGAGAGAAAAAGAAGTGATAAGATTGCATTAATAGAGTGACAAGTGTCACACAACCATTGGTTGGACTTTGTTGGCAACTATTCACACTTTTGACTTTTGACCAAATTGAGTAAATATCTTGAAAAAAATTGCTCAAAAATCACCATTTCTTCTCCTCATATGGCCGGCCCTCTCTCTCCAAAAGGAAGCAAGAAACTCTTCAAGTTTTAGCTCCAATCTTGCTCAAGGTGAACCATCCAACCATTTGATCTTGCAATTACTCCATAAAATCCCTTTAGTTAGTGATAGTGAGTGATTTGGTGAAGCTTTCTTGAAGAGCTAAGGTGTCCAACATCTCTCTCTTTCTTAATTTCTTGGTAAGTGATGCTTGAACACCCTACTACACCTAATGATGTTTATGTTATGCTTAGAAGTAGCTTGAGTGATGGTATATGTGATTGATTTCTTGGTTTGAAGTGATTTGGTTGAGTTTTTTATTTTTTGAGGAATTTTCTGGTTTCATATGATCTTGATGGTGTGGTTGTTTTTGATGGTTGGTAATAAGGGGCTTTGACTCTAGTGGGTGTGAATTGTTGATAAATGCAATCAATTTTGGGTTTGGAATGAAATGTGAAAAGTTAGGGTTCATGAACCCCTAATCTGTCCGAAATTTTAGGTCATAGATAGAGGCCGAATTGGACTTTGCTCAAAACATGAAAGTTGTAGATATTGATGAGTTTGAAGTGCCTGCAAAATTTCAGGTCATTTGGAGTAGTGTAGAGTGAGATATGTCGTTTTTACTATTGCTGATCTGGGTTGATCAGAATGCGAAAACTGCACTTGTAATCGGCCATTTTGACTGGAATTGGTTTGGATTTTGTTGTTGGTGTCTTCTGATGAAATGTAGCTGGATGTCTTAGCTAACATATGCCTTTGGAATTTCTGCATTTGGACCTGTATAGACTGAGTTATAGTAATTACAGTTTTGTGTGTTTTGGGAACCTGCAATTACGGTTCAGGTTGTGGTATTCTGCATTTTTGACCTAGCTGTGCTAGGATTTGGACTGAGTGGCCTTCTACATTGTTGTAGCCCTTTCTTTTAGCTTCGAGATGGTGGGTCTTACACCCTCATCCGATAAGCGTAGCGCATTTTGTGTCATTACCGCAAAAGTATGACGAAAACTGTCTTTTGTTAAGGCCTAAGCTAATGCCATTTCTTAATTTCTGGTTGCCTATGATGCTTATTCATGCATATAAACCCTATTGGGGGTTATTATTGGCATGGCTTTTTGACTCGTTATCGAGTCTCATTGTACTTGCTTACATGTTTTAAGACTTACTCTTATTCCGGTCATTTCCTAGCTAACTTTTGTACTTGTACTGCTTTGAGCCTAGTGAACGGCTTTTGGTAAATGAGATGACTTTTGTGTGAAATGTTGGGACTGATTTGAGGATATAATGAAGCCTTAATGGCTGGAAAAGTAAGAAATTTAGGGGAGGTGCTGCCCGATTTTATAGGCCGTTTGGTTCCTTTAAGTTGGATTTGCCTTTTTGTGGAAATGAAAGGCTTTTGGGTTGTTTGCGCCTAGGTCTTCATGTTACCTTTTCGTTTCTCAGAAAATCATGTTTTGCACCCTTGCATTAGTAACTATTTGGCGAGGCATACGACTAGTAGTCGAGCCTCATGTGCATTGTGTTTACTCGATTCTGGAAGTAAAACCTTCAATTGGTTTATTTTGATTATTTTAGGGTTTCTTGGCGATTAAGGCCAATCTGAAGTGAAAACTTTTGAAGTTGAGCCGGTGAGTGTACCACTCCCCTCCATTGCTGTTTAACTTGATTTCTACTCTGCAATCTGTTTAATTTGTTTGAGACGAGGGTGTACTTTATCACACTCGTTCTCTTGTCTGTTCATATGCCAATTTTGAGTGCCTATCTGAATCTGCCGTCTGAATCTGCTATCTGAATATGCTATCTGAATCTGCTACTCTGTATCTGTATCTGAATCTGTTATCTGTGTCTGCATCTGTTCGGATTTCTATGACCTATGAGCTCAATCCTGTGGCTAAGTTATTCGAGTCGGGCCGGCAAGGGCCTGGACGATTAGATAACGAACCACGGTAGTCTGTTCGGGGATTTTTGGGTATTGAGACCCTTGATTCCGGTATACTCGAGTATTACCATTTCTGTTCGGTTACGGTGAGCGGGCCCGGTAAAGGGGTGTTTGGTGGACGGAATTTGGTGTAAAGAGGGGTCTACGGACGCGTTGGTTCTATATACGTTGACGGAGAGTCAACCGGTTTGGATCAAGTACTGCGCTGGGAAATTTGGCTCCTGAGAGCCACCCGTATCCTTCTGATTTGAATCATTGGTTCTTTTGGTTTACCTCTGACATGTGTACCTGATTTGTTAAATGTGAAATGCCATGATTTTAATGCTATCTGTTTGGTACCTCATTGAGCGCAAGCTCACCCCTTTCTGTTCCTTTTGTTTTCCTTACAGGAAAATAAACCCCTTTTGGTCTGGATTTGACAAATGGCTGCCAAATTGAGCTAGTTGAACATATCTTTTGTATAGCTCATGTATTAAAACCCTAAGTGTACTTTTGGGGCGTTTTCTCTTTTGATTTGGCAAACCGTGTGTATATATTAACTTTTGAAAACTTTTGTATGTCATTTTGATTTGTGAACGCTAAAGTTCAGATGTGAATGTTTGTTGGCTATTTCGGTTGGGTTCTGACGGGTCGGTCACTATTCATGGCCGACTCCGGATTTCATTTTTTTTTATTTTGGGTTATTTTACCATTTTGACTCGTTTACGCTCGTTCGTAAGTTCCGGATCGCTATAGATAGTTCTAGTCTGCATCGTGAGTCCTGGCGAGAGCTGGGCAGGCAGTCCGCTCACCCCTTTGGTTCGCCTTAGGGGAAAGTGGGGCTGTTACAAGTGGTATCAGAGCCACTTCGCGTGGTCTCTGCGCGGAGTGAGACTGGGCCAAGTGGTGTTGTGGTCCTAATTTCATGAATATGTCTAAATGCTCGTTTGAGCATAAGTTATGAACCAGGCATGTGATAAGTGTACGAATCATTATCATGGGACTCGAGGAAGCTAGGTATGTATGTCGGGTAGGAATCCTCAATAAAGATGGTTTACTCTTGGGACCGGCCGGCTCGAGTTGTGAATTATCTTAGATGGGATTCTTGCGCCCGGATACGAAAAATATGAGGGCCTAGGTTAGAAGGGATTTGGTGAACTAGAAAGGCCATTCCTCGGTGGATCGTCTATGTTTGTACTTGACTTAACTGGCTGTATATATGTGTGTGGCTTAATTTTGACCGACTTGTATATATATGCTTTGATCTTGTTTGGAATGTATAAATGGGTGTTATCATAAAAGTTTTGAGTGTTACTTACATGCATCGTGCTTATTTTGGTTTAGTATTATTGCCTAGACCAAGTAAAACTCATGGAAGGTACACGGAGTGGTCGGGGACGTGGGCGCGGAACTAGACAACCCGCACCGATTAGGGGTACGGGGGAAACCTCTACTGGACCCAATCTGGAACCGCAAGTAAACCCTAATGTGCAAATAGTTGCTGCTATGCAGCAAATGACAGACCTGCTAGCACAAGTAGTGCAGCAACAAGCCCAGAACCCAAACCTTAACCCTGGAGACCCCGGAAACCCTGGCCATCATATCGAGAGCGAAGATAGAGCTCTCGAACGATTCCAAAAGTTCGCTCCGCCAAAGTTCGTTGGGGGACCTGACCCAGACGTTGCTGAAAGATGGCTTGAAAAGATGGTGGATATATTTGCAGCCCTACACTACCCTGACGAACGGCAGGTGACTTTTGCCGTGTTCCAGCTTGAGGGGGCAGCCCGTTCCTGGTGGAACGTAATTCGGCAGAAGTGGGAACGAGAACAGACACCTAGGACTTGGGTGAACTTCATCAGAGAGTTCAATGCGAAGTTTTTCCCTCCTCTAGTTCAGGAGAGGAAGGAAGACGAGTTCATTCGACTCCGCCAAGGAGCTCAAACTGTGGCGGAATATGAGAGCCAATTCACCCGCCTATCCAAATTTGCGCCCGAACTCATCATGACCGAGCAGCGGCGAATAAGGCGTTTTATCCAGGGCTTGAACGTAGAAATTCAAAAAGATCTGGCGGTAGCCCAACTTAATGCCTTTAGTGATGCGGTGGAAAAAGCTCAGCGCGTTGAAACTGCAGGGTTACAAGTTAGAAACTTCCAAGCAAGAAAAAGGGGTTTTCCGGGGAGCAGCTCAGAACAAGCGGATAATAGTACAATCTCTAAAGTTCGCAAGGGAAACGGGGAAATACGGCAACCAGGGTTGTCGCGTGATGTCCCTCAGGGAGGACTGGTCCTTGCTACTCGTGGTCCCTGTGGATATTGCGGAGGGCCAAGTCATACGGAAACAAATTGCTGGAAGAAAGAAGGAAAATGCTTGCGCTGTGGAAGCACTGAACATCGGATTGCTAACTGTCCAGCTCGCCTGCGCGAGCGGAGAGGGACTCTGTCACCAACCAAGCCCAATTCTCAGCAACCCGCCAAGAGCAACCCTGGACAGACGAAAGGAGAAGGGACAGGATCGAAGGCACCAGCTCGAGTATATTCTCTAGAGCAGCATCAGGTCCCTGACTCGTCTGAGGATGGAGAAGGTATGGTCCGTTGGGTACTTTAGATTTGATAGATTCCGTTGATAAGAAAATTTCGAGGGCGAAATTTCTTTAAGGGGGAGAGAGTGTGAGAACCCGTAACTTTTCCATTTGTTAGGTTTTATAATCTTTCTAGGCTTTCTTATTTTCAATGGCTTGTTTTCTACACTTTCTGTATCCGGAAAATTTTCTAGATTATTTTTACGAGTAAATATAGTTTTTAGATGATTTTTCTAGTATCGAATAGATTTTGAGAAATTAAGAACGTATATCGGACGTGGGACCCACTAGTGCGAAAAGTTCGGAAAAATTCGGCCAATTAGGTTAAATTCCGGATACTGTGTAAAATTTATCGGGTGTTAAGAGATAAGTAGAGTGTGTGAAATGATTGATGTGAGAGAGAAAAAGAAGTGATAAGATTGCATTAATAGAGTGACAAGTGTCACACAACCATTGGTTGGACTTTGTTGGCAACTATTCACACTTTTGACTTTTGACCAAATTGAGTAAATATCTTGAAAAAAATTGCTCAAAAATCACCATTTCTTCTCCTCATATGGCCGGCCCTCTCTCTCCAAAAGGAAGCAAGAAACTCTTCAAGTTTTAGCTCCAATCTTGCTCAAGGTGAACCATCCAACCATTTGATCTTGCAATTACTCCATAAAATCCCTTTAGTTAGTGATAGTGAGTGATTTGGTGAAGCTTTCTTGAAGAGCTAAGGTGTCCAACATCTCTCTCTTTCTTAATTTCTTGGTAAGTGATGCTTGAACACCCTACTACACCTAATGATGTTTATGTTATGCTTAGAAGTAGCTTGAGTGATGGTATATGTGATTGATTTCTTGGTTTGAAGTGATTTGGTTGAGTTTTTTATTTTTTGAGGAATTTTCTGGTTTCATATGATCTTGATGGTGTGGTTGTTTTTGATGGTTGGTAATAAGGGGCTTTGACTCTAGTGGGTGTGAATTGTTGATAAATGCAATCAATTTTGGGTTTGGAATGAAATGTGAAAAGTTAGGGTTCATGAACCCCTAATCTGTCCGAAATTTTAGGTCATAGATAGAGGCCGAATTGGACTTTGCTCAAAACATGAAAGTTGTAGATATTGATGAGTTTGAAGTGCCTGCAAAATTTCAGGTCATTTGGAGTAGTGTAGAGTAAGATATTTCGTTTTTACTATTGCTGATCTGGGTTGATCAGAATGCGAAAACTGCACTTGTAATCGGCCATTTTGACTGGAATTGGTTTGGATTTTGTTGTTGGTGTCTTCTGATGAAATGTAGCTGGATGTCTTAGCTAACATATGCCTTTGGAATTTCTGCATTTGGACCTGTATAGACTGAGTTATAGTAATTACAGTTTTGTGTGTTTTGGGAACCTGCAATTACGGTTCAGGTTGTGGTATTCTGCATTTTTGACCTAGCTGTGCTAGGATTTGGACTGAGTGGCCTTCTACATTGTTGTAGCCCTTTCTTTTAGCTTCGAGATGGTGGGTCTTACACCCTCATCCGATAAGCGTAGCGCATTTTGTGTCATTACCGCAAAAGTATGACGAAAACTGTCTTTTGTTAAGGCCTAAGCTAATGCCATTTCTTAATTTCTGGTTGCCTATGATGCTTATTCATGCATATAAACCCTATTGGGGGTTATTATTGGCATGGCTTTTTGACTCGTTATCGAGTCTCATTGTACTTGCTTACATGTTTTAAGACTTACTCTTATTCCGGTCATTTCCTAGCTAACTTTTGTACTTGTACTGCTTTGAGCCTAGTGAACGGCTTTTGGTAAATGAGATGACTTTTGTGTGAAATGTTGGGACTGATTTGAGGATATAATGAAACCTTAATGGCTGGAAAAGTAAGAAATTTAGGGGAGGTGCTGCCCGATTTTATAGGCCGTTTGGTTCCTTTAAGTTGGATTTGCCTTTTTGTGGAAATGAAAGGCTTTTGGGTTGTTTGCGCCTAGGTCTTCATGTTACCTTTTCGTTTCTAAGAAAATCATGTTTTGCACCCTTGCATTAGTAACTATTTGGCGAGGCATACGACTAGTAGTCGAGCCTCATGTGCATTGTGTTTACTCGATTCTGGAAGTAAAACCTTCAATTGGTTTATTTTGATTATTTTAGGGTTTCTTGGCGATTAAGGCCAATCTGAAGTGAAAACTTTTGAAGTTGAGCCGGTGAGTGTACCACTCCCCTCCATTGCTGTTTAACTTGATTTCTACTCTGCAATCTGTTTAATTTGTTTGAGACGAGGGTGTACTTTATCACACTCGTTCTCTTGTCTGTTCATATGCCAATTTTGAGTGCCTATCTGAATCTGCCGTCTGAATCTGCTATCTGAATATGCTATCTGAATCTGCTAATCTGTATCTGTATCTGAATCTGTTATCTGTGTCTGCATCTGTTCGGATTTCTATGACCTATGAGCTCAATCCTGTGGCTAAGTTATTCGAGTCGGGCCGGCAAGGGCCTGGACGATTAGATAACGAACCACGGTAGTCTGTTCGGGGATTTTTGGGTATTGAGACCCTTGATTCCGGTATACTCGAGTATTACCATTTCTGTTCGGTTACGGTGAGCGGGCCCGGTAAAGGGGTGTTTGGTGGACGGAATTTGGTGTAAAGAGGGGTCTACGGACGCGTTGGTTCTATATACGTTGACGGAGAGTCAACCGGTTTGGATCAAGTACTGCGCTGGGAAATTTGGCTCCTGAGAGCCACCCGTATCCTTCTGATTTGAATCATTGGTTCTTTTGGTTTACCTCTGACATGTGTACCTGATTTGTTAAATGTGAAATGCCATGATTTTAATGCTATCTGTTTGGTACCTCATTGAGCGCAAGCTCACCCCTTTCTGTTCCTTTTGTTTTCCTTACAGGAAAATAAACCCCTTTTGGTCTGGATTTGACAAATGGCTGCCAAATTGAGCTAGTTGAACATATCTTTTGTATAGCTCATGTATTAAAACCCTAAGTGTACTTTTGGGGCGTTTTCTCTTTTGATTTGGCAAACCGTGTGTATATATTAACTTTTGAAAACTTTTGTATGTCATTTTGATTTGTGAACGCTAAAGTTCAGATGTGAATGTTTGTTGGCTATTTCGGTTGGGTTCTGACGGGTCGGTCACTATTCATGGCCGACACCGGATTTCATTTTTTTTTATTTTGGGTTATTTTACCATTTTGACTCGTTTACGCTCGTTCGTAAGTTCCGGATCGCTATAGATAGTTCTAGTCTGCATCGTGAGTCCTGGCGAGAGCTGGGCAGGCAGTCCGCTCACCCCTTTGGTTCGCCTTAGGGGAAAGTGGGGCTGTTACAAGTGGTATCAGAGCCACTTCGCGTGGTCTCTGCGCGGAGTGAGACTGGGCCAAGTGGTGTTGTGGTCCTAATTTCATGAATATGTCTAAATGCTCGTTTGAGCATAAGTTATGAACCAGGCATGTGATAAGTGTACGAATCATTATCATGGGACTCGAGGAAGCTAGGTATGTATGTCGGGTAGGAATCCTCAATAAAGATGGTTTACTCTTGGGACCGGCCGGCTCGAGTTGTGAATTATCTTAGATGGGATTCTTGCGCCCGGATACGAAAAATATGAGGGCCTAGGTTAGAAGGGATTTGGTGAACTAGAAAGGCCATTCCTCGGTGGATCGTCTATGTTTGTACTTGACTTAACTGGCTGTATATATGTGTGTGGCTTAATTTTGACCGACTTGTATATATATGCTTTGATCTTGTTTGGAATGTATAAATGGGTGTTATCATAAAAGTTTTGAGTGTTACTTACATGCATCGTGCTTATTTTGGTTTAGTATTATTGCCTAGACCAAGTAAAACTCATGGAAGGTACACGGAGTGGTCGGGGACGTGGGCGCGGAACTAGACAACCCGCACCGATTAGGGGTACGGGGGAAACCTCTACTGGACCCAATCTGGAACCGCAAGTAAACCCTAATGTGCAAATAGTTGCTGCTATGCAGCAAATGACAGACCTGCTAGCACAAGTAGTGCAGCAACAAGCCCAGAACCCAAACCTTAACCCTGGAGACCCCGGAAACCCTGGCCATCATATCGAGAGCGAAGATAGAGCTCTCGAACGATTCCAAAAGTTCGCTCCGCCAAAGTTCGTTGGGGGACCTGACCCAGACGTTGCTGAAAGATGGCTTGAAAAGATGGTGGATATATTTGCAGCCCTACACTACCCTGACGAACGGCAGGTGACTTTTGCCGTGTTCCAGCTTGAGGGGGCAGCCCGTTCCTGGTGGAACGTAATTCGGCAGAAGTGGGAACGAGAACAGACACCTAGGACTTGGGTGAACTTCATCAGAGAGTTCAATGCGAAGTTTTTCCCTCCTCTAGTTCAGGAGAGGAAGGAAGACGAGTTCATTCGACTCCGCCAAGGAGCTCAAACTGTGGCGGAATATGAGAGCCAATTCACCCGCCTATCCAAATTTGCGCCCGAACTCATCATGACCGAGCAGCGGCGAATAAGGCGTTTTATCCAGGGCTTGAACGTAGAAATTCAAAAAGATCTGGCGGTAGCCCAACTTAATGCCTTTAGTGATGCGGTGGAAAAAGCTCAGCGCGTTGAAACTGCAGGGTTACAAGTTAGAAACTTCCAAGCAAGAAAAAGGGGTTTTCCGGGGAGCAGCTCAGAACAAGCGGATAATAGTACAATCTCTAAAGTTCGCAAGGGAAACGGGGAAATACGGCAACCAGGGTTGTCGCGTGATGTCCCTCAGGGAGGACTGGTCCTTGCTACTCGTGGTCCCTGTGGATATTGCGGAGGGCCAAGTCATACGGAAACAAATTACTGGAAGAAAGAAGGAAAATGCTTGCGCTGTGGAAGCACTGAACATCGGATTGCTAACTGTCCAGCTCGCCTGCGCGAGCGGAGAGGGACTCTGTCACCAACCAAGCCCAATTCTCAGCAACCCGCCAAGAGCAACCCTGGACAGACGAAAGGAGAAGGGACAGGATCGAAGGCACCAGCTCGAGTATATTCTCTAGAGCAGCATCAGGTCCCTGACTCGTCTGAGGATGGAGAAGGTATGGTCCGTTGGGTACTTTAGATTTGATAGATTCCGTTGATAAGAAAATTTCGAGGGCGAAATTTCTTTAAGGGGGAGAGAGTGTGAGAACCCGTAACTTTTCCATTTGTTAGGTTTTATAATCTTTCTAGGCTTTCTTATTTTCAATGGCTTGTTTTCTACACTTTCTGTATCCGGAAAATTTTCTAGATTATTTTTACG
The DNA here is from genome assembly GCF_003713205.1 of Coffea eugenioides. NCBI lineage: Eukaryota > Viridiplantae > Streptophyta > Magnoliopsida > Gentianales > Rubiaceae > Coffea > Coffea eugenioides. The sequence continues at coordinate 11,114 of NW_020863237.1, read as the reverse complement.
AGTAAATATAGTTTTTAGATGATTTTTCTAGTATCGAATAGATTTTGAGAAATTAAGAACGTATATCGGACGTGGGACCCACTAGTGCGAAAAGTTCGGAAAAATTCGGCCAATTAGGTTAAATTCCGGATACTGTGTAAAATTTATCGGGTGTTAAGAGATAAGTAGAGTGTGTGAAATGATTGATGTGAGAGAGAAAAAGAAGTGATAAGATTGCATTAATAGAGTGACAAGTGTCACACAACCATTGGTTGGACTTTGTTGGCAACTATTCACACTTTTGACTTTTGACCAAATTGAGTAAATATCTTGAAAAAAATTGCTCAAAAATCACCATTTCTTCTCCTCATATGGCCGGCCCTCTCTCTCCAAAAGGAAGCAAGAAACTCTTCAAGTTTTAGCTCCAATCTTGCTCAAGGTGAACCATCCAACCATTTGATCTTGCAATTACTCCATAAAATCCCTTTAGTTAGTGATAGTGAGTGATTTGGTGAAGCTTTCTTGAAGAGCTAAGGTGTCCAACATCTCTCTCTTTCTTAATTTCTTGGTAAGTGATGCTTGAACACCCTACTACACCTAATGATGTTTATGTTATGCTTAGAAGTAGCTTGAGTGATGGTATATGTGATTGATTTCTTGGTTTGAAGTGATTTGGTTGAGTTTTTTATTTTTTGAGGAATTTTCTGGTTTCATATGATCTTGATGGTGTGGTTGTTTTTGATGGTTGGTAATAAGGGGCTTTGACTCTAGTGGGTGTGAATTGTTGATAAATGCAATCAATTTTGGGTTTGGAATGAAATGTGAAAAGTTAGGGTTCATGAACCCCTAATCTGTCCGAAATTTTAGGTCATAGATAGAGGCCGAATTGGACTTTGCTCAAAACATGAAAGTTGTAGATATTGATGAGTTTGAAGTGCCTGCAAAATTTCAGGTCATTTGGAGTAGTGTAGAGTAAGATATTTCGTTTTTACTATTGCTGATCTGGGTTGATCAGAATGCGAAAACTGCACTTGTAATCGGCCATTTTGACTGGAATTGGTTTGGATTTTGTTGTTGGTGTCTTCTGATGAAATGTAGCTGGATGTCTTAGCTAACATATGCCTTTGGAATTTCTGCATTTGGACCTGTATAGACTGAGTTATAGTAATTACAGTTTTGTGTGTTTTGGGAACCTGCAATTACGGTTCAGGTTGTGGTATTCTGCATTTTTGACCTAGCTGTGCTAGGATTTGGACTGAGTGGCCTTCTACATTGTTGTAGCCCTTTCTTTTAGCTTCGAGATGGTGGGTCTTACACCCTCATCCGATAAGCGTAGCGCATTTTGTGTCATTACCGCAAAAGTATGACGAAAACTGTCTTTTGTTAAGGCCTAAGCTAATGCCATTTCTTAATTTCTGGTTGCCTATGATGCTTATTCATGCATATAAACCCTATTGGGGGTTATTATTGGCATGGCTTTTTGACTCGTTATCGAGTCTCATTGTACTTGCTTACATGTTTTAAGACTTACTCTTATTCCGGTCATTTCCTAGCTAACTTTTGTACTTGTACTGCTTTGAGCCTAGTGAACGGCTTTTGGTAAATGAGATGACTTTTGTGTGAAATGTTGGGACTGATTTGAGGATATAATGAAGCCTTAATGGCTGGAAAAGTAAGAAATTTAGGGGAGGTGCTGCCCGATTTTATAGGCCGTTTGGTTCCTTTAAGTTGGATTTGCCTTTTTGTGGAAATGAAAGGCTTTTGGGTTGTTTGCGCCTAGGTCTTCATGTTACCTTTTCGTTTCTAAGAAAATCATGTTTTGCACCCTTGCATTAGTAACTATTTGGCGAGGCATACGACTAGTAGTCGAGCCTCATGTGCATTGTGTTTACTCGATTCTGGAAGTAAAACCTTCAATTGGTTTATTTTGATTATTTTAGGGTTTCTTGGCGATTAAGGCCAATCTGAAGTGAAAACTTTTGAAGTTGAGCCGGTGAGTGTACCACTCCCCTCCATTGCTGTTTAACTTGATTTCTACTCTGCAATCTGTTTAATTTGTTTGAGACGAGGGTGTACTTTATCACACTCGTTCTCTTGTCTGTTCATATGCCAATTTTGAGTGCCTATCTGAATCTGCCGTCTGAATCTGCTATCTGAATATGCTATCTGAATCTGCTATTCTGTATCTGTATCTGAATCTGTTATCTGTGTCTGCATCTGTTCGGATTTCTATGACCTATGAGCTCAATCCTGTGGCTAAGTTATTCGAGTCGGGCCGGCAAGGGCCTGGACGATTAGATAACGAACCACGGTAGTCTGTTCGGGGATTTTTGGGTATTGAGACCCTTGATTCCGGTATACTCGAGTATTACCATTTCTGTTCGGTTACGGTGAGCGGGCCCGGTAAAGGGGTGTTTGGTGGACGGAATTTGGTGTAAAGAGGGGTCTACGGACGCGTTGGTTCTATATACGTTGACGGAGAGTCAACCGGTTTGGATCAAGTACTGCGCTGGGAAATTTGGCTCCTGAGAGCCACCCGTATCCTTCTGATTTGAATCATTGGTTCTTTTGCTTTACCTCTGACATGTGTACCTGATTTGTTAAATGTGAAATGCCATGATTTTAATGCTATCTGTTTGGTACCTCATTGAGCGCAAGCTCACCCCTTTCTGTTCCTTTTGTTTTCCTTACAGGAAAATAAACCCCTTTTGGTCTGGATTTGACAAATGGCTGCCAAATTGAGCTAGTTGAACATATCTTTTGTATAGCTCATGTATTAAAACCCTAAGTGTACTTTTGGGGCGTTTTCTCTTTTGATTTGGCAAACCGTGTGTATATATTAACTTTTGAAAACTTTTGTATGTCATTTTGATTTGTGAACGCTAAAGTTCAGATGTGAATGTTTGTTGGCTATTTCGGTTGGGTTCTGACGGGTCGGTCACTATTCATGGCCGACACCGGATTTCATTTTTTTTTATTTTGGGTTATTTTACCATTTTGACTCGTTTACGCTCGTTCGTAAGTTCCGGATCGCTATAGATAGTTCTAGTCTGCATCGTGAGTCCTGGCGAGAGCTGGGCAGGCAGTCCGCTCACCCCTTTGGTTCGCCTTAGGGGAAAGTGGGGCTGTTACAAGTGGTATCAGAGCCACTTCGCGTGGTCTCTGCGCGGAGTGAGACTGGGCCAAGTGGTGTTGTGGTCCTAATTTCATGAATATGTCTAAATGCTCGTTTGAGCATAAGTTATGAACCAGGCATGTGATAAGTGTACGAATCATTATCATGGGACTCGAGGAAGCTAGGTATGTATGTCGGGTAGGAATCCTCAATAAAGATGGTTTACTCTTGGGACCGGCCGGCTCGAGTTGTGAATTATCTTAGATGGGATTCTTGCGCCCGGATACGAAAAATATGAGGGCCTAGGTTAGAAGGGATTTGGTGAACTAGAAAGGCCATTCCTCGGTGGATCGTCTATGTTTGTACTTGACTTAACTGGCTGTATATATGTGTGTGGCTTAATTTTGACCGACTTGTATATATATGCTTTGATCTTGTTTGGAATGTATAAATGGGTGTTATCATAAAAGTTTTGAGTGTTACTTACATGCATCGTGCTTATTTTGGTTTAGTATTATTGCCTAGACCAAGTAAAACTCATGGAAGGTACACGGAGTGGTCGGGGACGTGGGCGCGGAACTAGACAACCCGCACCGATTAGGGGTACGGGGGAAACCTCTACTGGACCCAATCTGGAACCGCAAGTAAACCCTAATGTGCAAATAGTTGCTGCTATGCAGCAAATGACAGACCTGCTAGCACAAGTAGTGCAGCAACAAGCCCAGAACCCAAACCTTAACCCTGGAGACCCCGGAAACCCTGGCCATCATATCGAGAGCGAAGATAGAGCTCTCGAACGATTCCAAAAGTTCGCTCCGCCAAAGTTCGTTGGGGGACCTGACCCAGACGTTGCTGAAAGATGGCTTGAAAAGATGGTGGATATATTTGCAGCCCTACACTACCCTGACGAACGGCAGGTGACTTTTGCCGTGTTCCAGCTTGAGGGGGCAGCCCGTTCCTGGTGGAACGTAATTCGGCAGAAGTGGGAACGAGAACAGACACCTAGGACTTGGGTGAACTTCATCAGAGAGTTCAATGCGAAGTTTTTCCCTCCTCTAGTTCAGGAGAGGAAGGAAGACGAGTTCATTCGACTCCGCCAAGGAGCTCAAACTGTGGCGGAATATGAGAGCCAATTCACCCGCCTATCCAAATTTGCGCCCGAACTCATCATGACCGAGCAGCGGCGAATAAGGCGTTTTATCCAGGGCTTGAACGTAGAAATTCAAAAAGATCTGGCGGTAGCCCAACTTAATGCCTTTAGTGATGCGGTGGAAAAAGCTCAGCGCGTTGAAACTGCAGGGTTACAAGTTAGAAACTTCCAAGCAAGAAAAAGGGGTTTTCCGGGGAGCAGCTCAGAACAAGCGGATAATAGTACAATCTCTAAAGTTCGCAAGGGAAACGGGGAAATACGGCAACCAGGGTTGTCGCGTGATGTCCCTCAGGGAGGACTGGTCCTTGCTACTCGTGGTCCCTGTGGATATTGCGGAGGGCCAAGTCATACGGAAACAAATTACTGGAAGAAAGAAGGAAAATGCTTGCGCTGTGGAAGCACTGAACATCGGATTGCTAACTGTCCAGCTCGCCTGCGCGAGCGGAGAGGGACTCTGTCACCAACCAAGCCCAATTCTCAGCAACCCGCCAAGAGCAACCCTGGACAGACGAAAGGAGAAGGGACAGGATCGAAGGCACCAGCTCGAGTATATTCTCTAGAGCAGCATCAGGTCCCTGACTCGTCTGAGGATGGAGAAGGTATGGTCCGTTGGGTACTTTAGATTTGATAGATTCCGTTGATAAGAAAATTTCGAGGGCGAAATTTCTTTAAGGGGGAGAGAGTGTGAGAACCCGTAACTTTTCCATTTGTTAGGTTTTATAATCTTTCTAGGCTTTCTTATTTTCAATGGCTTGTTTTCTACACTTCTGTATCCGGAAAATTTTCTAGATTATTTTTACGAGTAAATATAGTTTTTAGATGATTTTTCTAGTATCGAATAGATTTTGAGAAATTAAGAACGTATATCGGACGTGGGACCCACTAGTGCGAAAAGTTCGGAAAAATTCGGCCAATTAGGTTAAATTCCGGATACTGTGTAAAATTTATCGGGTGTTAAGAGATAATAGAGTGTGTGAAATGATTGATGTGAGAGAGAAAAAGAAGTGATAAGATTGCATTAATAGAGTGACAAGTGTCACACAACCATTGGTTGGACTTTGTTGGCAACTATTCACACTTTTGACTTTTGACCAAATTGAGTAAATATCTTGAAAAAAATTGCTCAAAAATCACCATTTCTTCTCCTCATATGGCCGGCCCTCTCTCTCCAAAAGGAAGCAAGAAACTCTTCAAGTTTTAGCTCCAATCTTGCTCAAGGTGAACCATCCAACCATTTGATCTTGCAATTACTCCATAAAATCCCTTTAGTTAGTGATAGTGAGTGATTTGGTGAAGCTTTCTTGAAGAGCTAAGGTGTCCAACATCTCTCTCTTTCTTAATTTCTTGGTAAGTGATGCTTGAACACCCTACTACACCTAATGATGTTTATGTTATGCTTAGAAGTAGCTTGAGTGATGGTATATGTGATTGATTTCTTGGTTTGAAGTGATTTGGTTGAGTTTTTTATTTTTTGAGGAATTTTCTGGTTTCATATGATCTTGATGGTGTGGTTGTTTTTGATGGTTGGTAATAAGGGGCTTTGACTCTAGTGGGTGTGAATTGTTGATAAATGCAATCAATTTTGGGTTTGGAATGAAATGTGAAAAGTTAGGGTTCATGAACCCCTAATCTGTCCGAAATTTTAGGTCATAGATAGAGGCCGAATTGGACTTTGCTCAAAACATGAAAGTTGTAGATATTGATGAGTTTGAAGTGCCTGCAAAATTTCAGGTCATTTGGAGTAGTGTAGAGTAAGATATTTCGTTTTTACTATTGCTGATCTGGGTTGATCAGAATGCGAAAACTGCACTTGTAATCGGCCATTTTGACTGGAATTGGTTTGGATTTTGTTGTTGGTGTCTTCTGATGAAATGTAGCTGGATGTCTTAGCTAACATATGCCTTTGGAATTTCTGCATTTGGACCTGTATAGACTGAGTTATAGTAATTACAGTTTTGTGTGTTTTGGGAACCTGCAATTACGGTTCAGGTTGTGGTATTCTGCATTTTTGACCTAGCTGTGCTAGGATTTGGACTGAGTGGCCTTCTACATTGTTGTAGCCCTTTCTTTTAGCTTCGAGATGGTGGGTCTTACACCCTCATCCGATAAGCGTAGCGCATTTTGTGTCATTACCGCAAAAGTATGACGAAAACTGTCTTTTGTTAAGGCCTAAGCTAATGCCATTTCTTAATTTCTGGTTGCCTATGATGCTTATTCATGCATATAAACCCTATTGGGGGTTATTATTGGCATGGCTTTTTGACTCGTTATCGAGTCTCATTGTACTTGCTTACATGTTTTAAGACTTACTCTTATTCCGGTCATTTCCTAGCTAACTTTTGTACTTGTACTGCTTTGAGCCTAGTGAACGGCTTTTGGTAAATGAGATGACTTTTGTGTGAAATGTTGGGACTGATTTGAGGATATAATGAAGCCTTAATGGCTGGAAAAGTAAGAAATTTAGGGGAGGTGCTGCCCGATTTTATAGGCCGTTTGGTTCCTTTAAGTTGGATTTGCCTTTTTGTGGAAATGAAAGGCTTTTGGGTTGTTTGCGCCTAGGTCTTCATGTTACCTTTTCGTTTCTAAGAAAATCATGTTTTGCACCCTTGCATTAGTAACTATTTGGCGAGGCATACGACTAGTAGTCGAGCCTCATGTGCATTGTGTTTACTCGATTCTGGAAGTAAAACCTTCAATTGGTTTATTTTGATTATTTTAGGGTTTCTTGGCGATTAAGGCCAATCTGAAGTGAAAACTTTTGAAGTTGAGCCGGTGAGTGTACCACTCCCCTCCATTGCTGTTTAACTTGATTTCTACTCTGCAATCTGTTTAATTTGTTTGAGACGAGGGTGTACTTTATCACACTCGTTCTCTTGTCTGTTCATATGCCAATTTTGAGTGCCTATCTGAATCTGCCGTCTGAATCTGCTATCTGAATATGCTATCTGAATCTGCTATTCTGTATCTGTATCTGAATCTGTTATCTGTGTCTGCATCTGTTCGGATTTCTATGACCTATGAGCTCAATCCTGTGGCTAAGTTATTCGAGTCGGGCCGGCAAGGGCCTGGACGATTAGATAACGAACCACGGTAGTCTGTTCGGGGATTTTTGGGTATTGAGACCCTTGATTCCGGTATACTCGAGTATTACCATTTCTGTTCGGTTACGGTGAGCGGGCCCGGTAAAGGGGTGTTTGGTGGACGGAATTTGGTGTAAAGAGGGGTCTACGGACGCGTTGGTTCTATATACGTTGACGGAGAGTCAACCGGTTTGGATCAAGTACTGCGCTGGGAAATTTGGCTCCTGAGAGCCACCCGTATCCTTCTGATTTGAATCATTGGTTCTTTTGGTTTACCTCTGACATGTGTACCTGATTTGTTAAATGTGAAATGCCATGATTTTAATGCTATCTGTTTGGTACCTCATTGAGCGCAAGCTCACCCCTTTCTGTTCCTTTTGTTTTCCTTACAGGAAAATAAACCCCTTTTGGTCTGGATTTGACAAATGGCTGCCAAATTGAGCTAGTTGAACATATCTTTTGTATAGCTCATGTATTAAAACCCTAAGTGTACTTTTGGGGCGTTTTCTCTTTTGATTTGGCAAACCGTGTGTATATATTAACTTTTGAAAACTTTTGTATGTCATTTTGATTTGTGAACGCTAAAGTTCAGATGTGAATGTTTGTTGGCTATTTCGGTTGGGTTCTGACGGGTCGGTCACTATTCATGGCCGACACCGGATTTCATTTTTTTTTATTTTGGGTTATTTTACCATTTTGACTCGTTTACGCTCGTTCGTAAGTTCCGGATCGCTATAGATAGTTCTAGTCTGCATCGTGAGTCCTGGCGAGAGCTGGGCAGGCAGTCCGCTCACCCCTTTGGTTCGCCTTAGGGGAAAGTGGGGCTGTTACAAGTGGTATCAGAGCCACTTCGCGTGGTCTCTGCGCGGAGTGAGACTGGGCCAAGTGGTGTTGTGGTCCTAATTTCATGAATATGTCTAAATGCTCGTTTGAGCATAAGTTATGAACCAGGCATGTGATAAGTGTACGAATCATTATCATGGGACTCGAGGAAGCTAGGTATGTATGTCGGGTAGGAATCCTCAATAAAGATGGTTTACTCTTGGGACCGGCCGGCTCGAGTTGTGAATTATCTTAGATGGGATTCTTGCGCCCGGATACGAAAAATATGAGGGCCTAGGTTAGAAGGGATTTGGTGAACTAGAAAGGCCATTCCTCGGTGGATCGTCTATGTTTGTACTTGACTTAACTGGCTGTATATATGTGTGTGGCTTAATTTTGACCGACTTGTATATATATGCTTTGATCTTGTTTGGAATGTATAAATGGGTGTTATCATAAAAGTTTTGAGTGTTACTTACATGCATCGTGCTTATTTTGGTTTAGTATTATTGCCTAGACCAAGTAAAACTCATGGAAGGTACACGGAGTGGTCGGGGACGTGGGCGCGGAACTAGACAACCCGCACCGATTAGGGGTACGGGGGAAACCTCTACTGGACCCAATCTGGAACCGCAAGTAAACCCTAATGTGCAAATAGTTGCTGCTATGCAGCAAATGACAGACCTGCTAGCACAAGTAGTGCAGCAACAAGCCCAGAACCCAAACCTTAACCCTGGAGACCCCGGAAACCCTGGCCATCATATCGAGAGCGAAGATAGAGCTCTCGAACGATTCCAAAAGTTCGCTCCGCCAAAGTTCGTTGGGGGACCTGACCCAGACGTTGCTGAAAGATGGCTTGAAAAGATGGTGGATATATTTGCAGCCCTACACTACCCTGACGAACGGCAGGTGACTTTTGCCGTGTTCCAGCTTGAGGGGGCAGCCCGTTCCTGGTGGAACGTAATTCGGCAGAAGTGGGAACGAGAACAGACACCTAGGACTTGGGTGAACTTCATCAGAGAGTTCAATGCGAAGTTTTTCCCTCCTCTAGTTCAGGAGAGGAAGGAAGACGAGTTCATTCGACTCCGCCAAGGAGCTCAAACTGTGGCGGAATATGAGAGCCAATTCACCCGCCTATCCAAATTTGCGCCCGAACTCATCATGACCGAGCAGCGGCGAATAAGGCGTTTTATCCAGGGCTTGAACGTAGAAATTCAAAAAGATCTGGCGGTAGCCCAACTTAATGCCTTTAGTGATGCGGTGGAAAAAGCTCAGCGCGTTGAAACTGCAGGGTTACAAGTTAGAAACTTCCAAGCAAGAAAAAGGGGTTTTCCGGGGAGCAGCTCAGAACAAGCGGATAATAGTACAATCTCTAAAGTTCGCAAGGGAAACGGGGAAATACGGCAACCAGGGTTGTCGCGTGATGTCCCTCAGGGAGGACTGGTCCTTGCTACTCGTGGTCCCTGTGGATATTGCGGAGGGCCAAGTCATACGGAAACAAATTACTGGAAGAAAGAAGGAAAATGCTTGCGCTGTGGAAGCACTGAACATCGGATTGCTAACTGTCCAGCTCGCCTGCGCGAGCGGAGAGGGACTCTGTCACCAACCAAGCCCAATTCTCAGCAACCCGCCAAGAGCAACCCTGGACAGACGAAAGGAGAAGGGACAGGATCGAAGGCACCAGCTCGAGTATATTTTCTAGAGCAGCATCAGGTCCCTGACTCGTCTGAGGATGGAGAAGGTATGGTCCGTTGGGTACTTTAGATTTGATAGATTCCGTTGATAAGAAAATTTCGAGGGCGAAATTTCTTTAAGGGGGAGAGAGTGTGAGAACCCGTAACTTTTCCATTTGTTAGGTTTTATAATCTTTCTAGGCTTTCTTATTTTCAATGGCTTGTTTTCTACACTTTCTGTATCCGGAAAATTTTCTAGATTATTTTTACGAGTAAATATAGTTTTTAGATGATTTTTCTAGTATCGAATAGATTTTGAGAAATTAAGAACGTATATCGGACGTGGGACCCACTAGTGCGAAAAGTTCGGAAAAATTCGGCCAATTAGGTTAAATTCCGGATACTGTGTAAAATTTATCGGGTGTTAAGAGATAAGTAGAGTGTGTGAAATGATTGATGTGAGAGAGAAAAAGAAGTGATAAGATTGCATTAATAGAGTGACAAGTGTCACACAACCATTGGTTGGACTTTGTTGGCAACTATTCACACTTTTGACTTTTGACCAAATTGAGTAAATATCTTGAAAAAAATTGCTCAAAAATCACCATTTCTTCTCCTCATATGGCCGGCCCTCTCTCTCCAAAAGGAAGCAAGAAACTCTTCAAGTTTTAGCTCCAATCTTGCTCAAGGTGAACCATCCAACCATTTGATCTTGCAATTACTCCATAAAATCCCTTTAGTTAGTGATAGTGAGTGATTTGGTGAAGCTTTCTTGAAGAGCTAAGGTGTCCAACATCTCTCTCTTTCTTAATTTCTTGGTAAGTGATGCTTGAACACCCTACTACACCTAATGATGTTTATGTTATGCTTAGAAGTAGCTTGAGTGATGGTATATGTGATTGATTTCTTGGTTTGAAGTGATTTGGTTGAGTTTTTTATTTTTTGAGGAATTTTCTGGTTTCATATGATCTTGATGGTGTGGTTGTTTTTGATGGTTGGTAATAAGGGGCTTTGACTCTAGTGGGTGTGAATTGTTGATAAATGCAATCAATTTTGGGTTTGGAATGAAATGTGAAAAGTTAGGGTTCATGAACCCCTAATCTGTCCGAAATTTTAGGTCATAGATAGAGGCCGAATTGGACTTTTCTCAAAACATGAAAGTTGTAGATATTGATGAGTTTCAAGTGCCTGAAAAATTTCAGGTCATTTGGAGTAGTGTAGAGTGAGATATGTCGTTTTTACTATTGCTGATCTGGGTTGATCAGAATGCGAAAACTGCACTTGTAATCGGCCAT
>NW_020863236.1:0-21208 GCF_003713205.1 Coffea eugenioides | reverse complement strand
ATGTGCTTGCATGTATGTTTCTTGGCCTCACGAGCAATCGCTCACCCCGTAGATTTGTTTTCCTTAACAGGTGGATTGGAAGATTTTGGAAAAGCCGACTAGATTATACTTTTGATTGGAATCTTGGTTGTAAATGTTTGGTCGACTTTTAATGGTTGTATTTTGGGACTTGATGTATCTTTTGAGAACATGATGTAAGACTTGGATATTCAGTTAAGGAAGTGACTTTTTTTCATTTTAGACTTGTATTATTTGGTATGTATCATTAAGTTTGAATTGAATTGTCTTGAGTCCTGACGAGAGTTGGACAGGCGTTCCGGGGATACTCTTGGGTTCTCTCTTGGGAGAAGTGGAGGCGTCACAAAAAGTACCATGACAAATAAATAAACCATTAAAAAGGCATATTGCACTATAAATATACACAGTTGTACTGCCTATTAGCAAAGAAATGTACTACATGAAAATGATTTGAACATTTTTTGCTCAATAATAGTGAATGTACATTTAAAACATCCGTTTTATACTATTAACTAGTAAAACGTACCACCATTGAACATGAAAAATACTTTGACAAATGAATATACCATTAAGAGGTCATATTGTACTACAAATATACCATAGCTGTATTGTCTGTTAGCAAAGAATATACTACATAGAAATGATACCTTTTTACTTGATAATAGTGAATGTGCATTTAAAAACTCTTTTGTACTATTAAATAGTAAAATCGTACCATCATGGCACATGAAAGGTAGCATGGCAAAAAATTATACCAGTAAGAAATTGTATTATATTACAAATATACATTGTTGTACTATGAGTTAGCAAAGAATCTACTAAATAGAAATGATTTGAATCTTTTTACTCAATAATAGTGAATATACATTTAAGAAAACCGTTTTGCACTTATCGAACATCAAAGATACTTTAACAAATAAATACACCATTAAGAAGTAGTATTGTACTACAAATGTACTATAGTTTTGTTTTTACACTATAGTTGTACTATCTATTAGCAAAGAAAGTACCACCTAAAAAGGATTGAACCTTTTACTCAACAATAGTGATTGTACATTTAAGAAAATCATTTTGTATTGTTAAATAATGAAATTGTACCATCATTAAACATAAAGGTAGTATGGTAAATAAATTTTCGTTCATGAATTTGGCAATTGAATATTCCATAAACAACACCGTAGATATTTTTGGGTATTTGAAAATTTGGTGACGAACCAATTTTGTAAAAAGAAAAATTAGTAAAAGTGATTTTATACAGTAAAATAAAAAAGTTTGTACTATCATTTAACATGGTGGATACTATGTGGAAAAAGATTTTTTTGGATATAGTACTTTAAGTATTGGTGGAGAACATTTTTAATAACTAAAAAGAATGACTAGAAGCAATTTTAATTGATAATATAGTTAGTAAAACGAATCTTTTGACAAACCAATCATGTGAAAATATGAAATTAGTAAAAGTTGTATACAATATATGGGGAAGAAAATTTTTTTTTACCATACAATAGTAAGTTGTACTATCAATTGATATTGTAAATGTTGCATTGGAAAGTAATTGTTTATATTTTCATGAATATAAACAATGAATAAAAAAGCATAGAACATCTATAACCATTTTCAATTAATAATAATGAATGTATAGCCAAAGGAACTGTTTTGTATTGCCAAATAGTAAAATTACACCATCACAGAAAATGGAACAACTATGGCACAAAAAAAAATTTTTTTGACCTATGTATTTGACAATTGATTATTTTGTAATTGTGAAACTAGATAGACTTTTTTTTATATTCAAAAATTTTTTGATTAACCTAACTTGTGAAAAAATTAGCATAAACCATTTTTATACCATAAAATGTGTAAATAGTTAACATAACATGTGACAGCCTCACCTTCCCCTAGGGTGTACCCAAGGGTTTGGCGGACCGCCTGCCTAACTCTCGCCAGGGGTCAGTCACAATTCATAAAAACTTACAAATAAAAACCCTTAATAAAAAAAATGATAGTTATTACAACCTTTAACATATATACTCATGGTCCTCTAACATCCACACGACCTATAAATACAATCAAAGAATCAGACTTACAAAATTGAACCAAACAAGCTGGCTAGATATCTATGAAGTACATGCCCGAGCAACTAACAATCTTAGAAGAAATCGAGGCTTTCCTCAATTCAACCTCTCATATTCTTATCCCTGTAAGGAAAACAAATGGCGTGGAATGAGTTAAAAATCCAGTGAGATTCCAAGTAACCAAACAGGTAATATAACAGGCAAGACCATACATCGGATATCAAGAAACAAGTCAAAATTCAAATAGATCATGACCCAGTATATAGTTAAGCAAATAGCCAAATACATCATGTAAAAGTGTACAGTAAAGAACACATTCATGGCAAAGGATATAGGTTATACTTAGGAGCAAGTTCCACAGTAACTTGATGTACGCCCCCACTTCTCCCAAGGGCGAATCCAAGCATATCCGCGGGACGCCTGCCCAACTCTCGCCGGGACTCAAGACAATTCAATTCAAACTTAACGATACATACCAAATAATACAAGTCTAAAATGAAGAGAAATCGCTTCCTTGACTGAATATTCAAATCTTACATCATGTTCTCAAAAGATACATCAAGTCCCAAAATACAACCATTAAAAGTTGACTAAACATTTACAACCAAGATTCCAATCAAAAGTGTGACAGCCCCACCTTCCCCTAAGGCGAACCAAAGAGGTTAGCGGACTGCCTGCCCAACTCTCAGCAGGACTAACGGTGCAATCAAACACGATCTAAAACGTTCCGGGAACATGAACGTGCGCTCAAACTATACAAAATGGCAAAATAACAACACAAAAATCAAAACCGCCAATGAATAGCGGGTTTCATGTTACATAACTCGGGAAAACATTTCAAAACCAAATATGATACATGAACAGGGTCAAACGGTGTTATACACATACGTTTGTAATTTACAGAACAAAAGGAAGCTAATTAGATCCAAATACATTTAGGGTTTTCCAACTATCGAGGAGCTTTGCAAAAATATATTAAAACGAGCTCAACTCGTGCTTCAAAACATCATATTCCCCAAAAGTGGTGCCCTGTAAGGAAAACAAAATTTAATGGAGTGAGCTTACGCCCAGTGAGATACTTTCACTCAAGCAAGGAAGTTCAATTATGCATGAAGTCGATCAATCCCAAATCATTCAAGAAGAAAGCTAAATAAAGTCATATATCAATAACAATGGTAAAAGGATACGGACGGCTCTCAAGAGCCCCTTTCCTCGCTCGCCATACTAGATCGTATCTCATTGACCCTCCGTCAATGTACAAAGTGTAACCAAACATAGACTCCACTTTACTTCCATTCCTTCCACCCAACATACCCCTACCGGGCCCGAACTCCAAACAGTGGAAAATTGGTAATACTCGAGTATACTGGAATCGAGAATCTCATACTACACGATTCCATATAACAGTCCCCATGGCTCGTCGATTTTCACGACCAAGCCCCTTGCCGGCTCGATTCAATTAACCACCAATGGGGTTGAGTTCAGTAATAACAGTAATGGCCGTTGGATACTCGTCCAAACGACACCAATTCCAATATATTCATATACCATTCAAGTAACACAGTAAACAGTCATATGTAAGACATAAAGGGTGAGGGTGATCAAGTACACCCCTTCTTGAACCAATTTCAACGGGCAAATAAGCATTCAAGGCATCAATTTCAAATGTAACAAAGCCACATAGTAACAAACAAGTGAGTAGTACACTCACCAAGCAAGCAAATGAAATTTCATACACTTCCCCCCAAAGAGCGTCTTGAATCACCGTCACGCCCTAAAACATTCAAACAAGCACAATGAGACTCGAATGCGAGTCATAAACCGAACCCACATACTACTAGAGTGAAATCAAATGGAACGTATAAGTGCAAAAATCAAACTAGGACATGTGCGGAGACGAAGTTTAGATTGGAAAACAAAAGGCAGATTTGCTGTTGCTTAGCGGAATTAACAAAACTGAAGCTACCCTTGTCGGATTGAGGTGTATTTTACACCGTTTCGAAGATAAGAGAAAGGGCTACAATGTTGAAGAAGGCCACTCAGTCCAGTTTGCAATGTATCTAGGTCAAATTTACCAAAACAACCCCAGATTTTTCAGTTCGCAGTTCAACTAGCAGTCCTGATTCATTCAATCATATCTCAACACATACAACTCCAATTCAAGTGATTCTAAAGCCATATGAAAGCTAAGATACCAGGCTATAATTCTTAAGAAGACATCGACAACCAAATCAGTAGTATTTCCAGTCAAACTAACCAATTACAGAAGCTGATTATCAGTTTCGGACAGAAACAGGGCAGCAGGGGTATTTCAGTATTTTCACAGGCTACGTTGCTCCGACTGGGCTGAAGTTTTGTAGGAAACTATAAAACATCATTCTCTACAACTTTCATGTTTTAATCCAAGGCTAATTTAGCCTCTAACTAGGAGAAATAGTACCGGGCAGAATGGGGTTACTTGAAACCCTAATCTGGAATTTTAGTATCAAACCAGAAATGTTACACAACCAATCATATCCCACATATATCAGCTCCATTTTACACTATAATAAGCCCTCAATCCATGACCAAACCATGATTATCATACAAAACAGAAAAATAACAATAAGAAATCAAAATTCATCAAACCTTCACTTCCAACTGTAAACAAACCATAATCACACCATATGTCATCATATTAAACCACTAAAGCCACCAATTGCACATTATCAAAGCTAAAGGAAAAAATTCTTAACAACTCACCTTGTGACCTCAAGAATACAAGCAACTTAGCACCTTTGCTTCTCAAACCACTTCACCACTCACCTTAATACCACTAGACTAAGAGGTTTTATGGAGGAAATCCAAGGTTAATCGGTTAGAATTGAAGATTGAACAAGATTGGAGGTAAGAAAGTGGAGAGTTTTCTTTTCTTTTTTCGTTAGAGAGGGCCGGCCATGAAGCTTACAAATAAGGATGATTTTTGGGTAATTTTTGATTAAATTGGTAAAGTAGTGAATAATGTGGTCAAAGTCTAAGGATTAGTCACCAAGTGACATTTGTCACTTCAATTAATACATGGTTATCCTTTTGTTCCTCTCACACTAATTCATCTAGTGACTTCTAGTTATCTCTTAACACCTGCTAAATTAATCCCGGTATGCAAAGCTTAATTTAACCGGCCAAATTTTACCGAACTTTCAGCACTAGCGGGTCCCACGTCCGGTATACGCTCTTAATTTCTCAAAAACTAACCGATACTAGAAAAATCATCTGAAAACTATATTTACCCATAAAAATTATCTAGAAAATTTTTCCTAAGCAAGAAATTATAGAAAAGCATGCGATTAAATAAAATAAACCCTAGAAAATAAGAAAATTTACGGGTTCTCACAAAACGTATAACCTAGTCGGCTTTTTCCAAAATCTTCCAATCCAACCTGTTAAGGAAAACAAATTTACGGGTGAGCGATTGCTCGTGAGGCCAAAAAATACACATGCAAGCACGTAATCCAAATAACAATCCCATTTAACAAGTATAACAGTAGTATTCAAGTAAATAACAATTCGAGTGAGAAAAGTAAACATAAACAATTCAAGGATATAGGAGCTCTCAGGAGCTAAGTTCCACTTGCTTCGCCAAACCTCGATTGCATACCTTCCCGTGATGACAATCCGTGAACCGGATCGATATTTTAACTCCGTAGAACTCCACTTACTTCATAGTTCCGTCCACCATGCACCCTTACCGGGCCTGAACTACTATAAAGGCACTACTACACGAGTAGACCAAGCAAGATCTCTCAATAGATCAAACTTTCAGTTATCTCATGGCTCACCAAGGTTCCCGACCAAGCCCATGCCGGCTCAAGTCCAAGGTCGGCCGATGAGTTTGGGCATCCCCCAATGTCGCGCCCCATTTTTATAAAAGAAAAATAAATAAATAAATAGTTTAAAAAGTGAATTTTTGATTTGAAAAATGAATTTGGATTTACAAAGAAAATGAAGAAAAATATGGGTCTAAATGGGACTTGAAAATGCGACGATTCGACCCAAAATAATAGTTTAAAAAGGGTTTTGAAATAAAAATCGGAGTCGCCACTTGGTATTGAGTTAAGGTGTACCAAGTCACCAAAATTGAGTTTTCAAAGGAAAAAGTAGAAAAACCCCTTTTAAACGACTCCTAGTCTACGAAAATCAAAGGAAAGGTTCGGGAGTCACATTTGACGAAGGGGAAGGCAAGGATAAAAATCCAAGGCACCCCTTCGACCTAGCCAAGGCTAGTTGCGTGATTTAGTCAAAGATTTTCTTGTTTTAACCTAAAGATTTATCACATTTGGACGTGCTATATGAATGCAACCCTAGACCTAGGAGGGTATCGGGGGATCAAAATATCTCTTCAAAGCTTGAATGGTGCCAATCACATTAATTGTGATGCCCAATAATGACTCTTTGGAGAGGTCACGAATGATGCAAAAATATGAGACTCCAAGAAAAGGAAAAGAATAAAATAATTATAGAAATATACATGTCTTAAAGGAATGCATCATGTCGGGTACGGGGGACTAATGTTCGTGACTCAATTTTCCCTTTGATAGAGGGAATACGAGCGTACTAAGGCTAGAAAAGCCAAACACGTCCATATCCCATACTCAAGGGGTATCCCTAATCTAATCAAGCAAATGACCTTAATAACTAGAATGAAATGCAACCTTAAATGTGCAAGGGAAAGGGAGTAAAGGGTCATGCAAATATGTAAAACGAAAAAGAGAAAAATGAATGAAGATGTATTGAGGGCATGCAAGTATGTACTAGCGAGGGGCGGCCCTATTGGGTCTAGCATTGGACTAGCCCACATCTACGCTCTCTCACAAGCATTGGACTTGCAAGAGCTCGAGGGGACAACCATGACTAGCATTGGACTAGCCACGGTTACGTGCATTTGCATCCATCATACACATATATAAGTAATGTGCACAATTAAAGCAAGTAGACATATGAGCACGTAATTCACATAACACATAAGCATGCATATCTAGATGCCAAAACCTAAGAAAGCGGTAACACATAGCACGTAAGCATGCAACACACATAAGGCGAGTAAAACAAATAAAGCTCTAACTATTACATTCGGGGGGGAAGCCTACTGCAATCTAAGAGGGAAGGAATTAAATGAAATGATATAATAGCCTAACTATTACAATTGTGGCATTCAAGTGCCTTTGAAATGATCAAAAATTGAGCTAAAATAAAATAAAAATACTAAATTAAAACAAACAAAGTGAATAAATAAATAAATAAAATGAAAGCATTCAAATGGCATGCAATTGAGCACGTAAAGTCACATAAGGCACATAAGGTCACTTATTTATCACCTTGAGTCGGGACCCTAGTGGAGTGAAATCACTTATTTATCCTCCAAAATAAAAGAGAAGGTCAATGTACCAATTTATTTGGAAAAATTAAAGAAAATATGCAAACACAACCTCACCTGGATACAAAACCCTTAAAATTATGAATTAAGTGCAATTTAAACAGAGCATGGTAGTTAATTGAAGCAAACAAGCAATGAAAAGTTGGAAAATTTAAGCTGTCAAGGACCAAATTGAGGAAATTATTCAATTGGTTGGGTCATAGTGGAAGTATATGAAAGGATAGGGGGTCAAAGGGCAATTGTTGAAAGTTTTCCCTGCAAAGCTACGGAAAGACTTTGCTGCGTTTTTCATTTCCACTTTCAGGTTTCCTGATGCGATCCTTTCTCATCCGAACACAATTAACAACTACACACAAAGGCTTGGACTGAAGTGACAAGATTACCCAAACATTTTTCTCCTTTTAACCGCAAAAATCTTATGTTTAAACATCTGAAACTCGGACAAATGATCATGCAAACATAGAAATAACATTCTGCAATTTGTAGCTACGGACCGAAAGATGATCATACGAAGTAATGGGAATGAAAGCTTAGTAATCTGTCCATGCGAACTCTCCAATGCCATGACTTCTAACTCATATTGTTAACCTCAAAAACAATCATCTATTCCCCAAAAGATCTACTCAAAGAAACCGAACATAAAATGCAGCAAAGCCGCAAAGAAAAACATTCTGCAACTGAACTCATTTTAGCAACCCACGTCGCTCAGGAAAAATTTGAGACAGAATCTCTACCATGCAAACGAAAAGGAAGCTATGAAACTAGCAAACTAACAGCCCATTCAAGATTCATTCCGGATTAAATTCGGTCAAGGTTTCCTGATGCAATTTTTGATACAAATTGGCAGCTCAAACCCACGCTGATATCATGCGAAAAGAATGCAACAAAACTCATTTTTCTGTCAACTAAACCCGCATAAATTCCCATAGCACCATTGTTAACATAACCCAAGATATCACATATCAAGCTTGATCTCCCAAATACAAACATCAGGTAACGAATAATTCAATAAAACCCAACCAGCGGCTGTTCTAGGAAGCAAAAATGACAAAGCGAACAAAATGCATCAAGGTCTTTGACATATTTGGAAAATCTTAGCTTACGTGAGAGATAGAAGGCAAAAAGGATTACCTTTAGCACTTTACTAGGTCCAGTAAGCAAGGAAAGATTGAAAAGAACGCGTCCAGATACCAACTTCGAAGCGGCAAATTTCTGGTGAAGACACCTAAGGCTGACGACCTTGCTACCAGGGGGATGAAGTTTGGAGAGGATGGAGACGTCCTTTCCAGAATGTTTCTCAACAAGAATCGCTCCTTTGATGATGTAGTTTATCCAGAAACCGAGATCTCTCCCTGAGGAGCCCTGGGGAGATCAGAATGAAGGGGAAAGTTGGCTGAAACGAAGCCAAGAAAATTTCGTCGCAGCGGCATGCGGCAGGGACAAGCTCGTGACTTGGAGCTTTGATTCAAGGGTGTTTCAGTGGTTTTTTCCAGAAATGTTCAACACGAAATCTCCTCCCCAAATGACGTAGATTATTCAGCAATTTAAATCACCTCAAACAAAGCAATATCCAAAGAGAAAAATGCATCCGAGGTGTAGACACCAAATTTTGAATAATTTGTATGTGGCATCTATTGCATGATTTTGGTTGTTTTAGATTGTTTGCATTCTAGTTCGTTATTGTTTGTTTCTCATTTTTAGTGGTTATTTTATTTTAGTTCATTTTTGGCCTTTTAGTTGATCTATTTCATTTGTCGTTTATTCTTGTTTGTCTTTTTAGTTTTATTTACTTTTAGTTTTAGTTTTTAAATTTTAAGTTAGCATAGAGTTGCTAGAGAGAAAAAGTAAAAACATTCAAAAATAGGTTTTTAGTTTTCTTGGAAAAAACAAAGGAATTCATAGAAAGGGCTAGTCCAACGCTAGACCCAATAGGATTTTCCCTTTGTTTTTCATTAATGCATTATTTGCTTGTTCACCACATATCACGCATTTCCTTTAGATTTATCATTTGGCATGATCCTCGAACCCCTTTCCCCTCATTTTAGGTTTCGCATCCCATACTAGCTATAGGGTTCATTTTGCTTGAGTGTCCCCTTCCGATAAGGGAAACGAGCGAGTGTGGCTACTCGATAGCCTTAGCACGCTAGTTTCGCCTTCTAATCAAAGGGAAAATCAAGTCACGATTTAGGTCTCCCCGTCCCAATATGCATGAATTCCCTAGGCTCATGCATTCTCAATCCACTCTATCATTACACTTTCACTTTTGTCTCATTTGCACACATGCACCTTTTTATCACCTTCACTTGCACACGAACACTTTTTATCTTCACTTGCACACGAACACTTTTTTATCTTCACTTGCACATGAACATTTTTATCTTCACTCGCACACGAATACTTTCATCTACATTTGCACACCTTCACTTATATCTTATTACTTTTATCATTTTTCTCACTTCACACAAACTCACACTTTCACATGACATGCATTCCACTCATTTTTCACGTCATTTAGGTTTAGGTGTGACCTCTCCGAAAGGATCATTGTTGGGCTTCACAATTAATGTGATTGGCACCGCTCAACCTTTGAAGAGAAATTTCCCCCATGTCCCCCTAGGTCTAGGTTTTTGCATTCATATAGACATATCCAATACGCGATACATACCTTGGGTAGAAAAATTAGGAAAAATTGGTTTAAGTCACGCAACTAGCCTTGGCTAGGTCGAAGGGGTGCCTTGGATTTTTATCCTTGCCTTCCCCTTCGTCAAATGTGACCCCCGATCCCTCTTTTGGTTACGTAGACCCAAAAGTTCTCAAAAAGGGTTTATTTACTTTTTATTCAAAAACAAAAATCATTTTTGGGTGACTTGGTACACCCTAACTCTATACCAAGTGGCGACTCCATTTTTGATACAAAAAACCCTTTTGAACTTCACTTGGCCAAATCGTCGCATTCTAAGTCCCATGGCCTTTTACTTTTCACTTTGCACACGTTCACACATTACACACCGCACATCACACACACACTCAGTTCGAAAAGTGGGGCGCGACAGTTGGCGACTCCACTGGGGACTTCCTAAGTGGGTCCGAGCATTTGACTTAGCCATTCGTTTCCTTTTTCTACCCTTTTTATGCATTGCACTTGGATATTAGGGTTGCATTTTTTTATTTTATTTTAGGCCTTTTTGCCTCGCGCGCGTATCCAACTATTCCCTCACTCACGTACGTGTGATTGGTTGATTGGATGTATGTTTACTTGTTTATCTCGCGCTTGCATTGCATTTGGGGGGGTGTGTGTCACCTTTAGAGCCTCTCGTGGTTCTCAACCCCTTCCCTCAAAATTGGAAAACACTTCATACGTGCACGTTTACTTGCTTTTATCCCATTTTATTTTATTTTTCGTGGGCGTTTCCCACACCGCCTTGTAGGATTAGGATCGATTGCCTTGGGTAGGCGGCTGGTGTGCTCTGCGCCCATAGCGCTACCTAAGGGATCACTCGAGCCACCGATCAAAGGCCCTGGGAGTGATGACCCTTCGCCTTTAGGTCTGAAGGCTTGGGAGCCGAAGCTTTATCGAGTCTAGGCATTAGTGAACCCCAACCTCATGCATCCATGTTAGCATTTTCCTAGGCTAGAGTCGGCCTCACCTTCTTTTAAGCACATTAGGCACGAGGGAAGGGGTTCCACCCCTTTTACCTGTTTTATTGTATTTCTTTTTCTTAATTGCTCCCAATATGTTATGTGTATTACCAATTGCACTAACCATTCTTTTGTTTTCTTGGCTTGCATTCATATGCCCTAGCAATAAGAGGCCTCTTTGGCACTCTTTTAGTGACTTACCCACTAGATAACTCACATGTTTAAATTTCAGTCATTACACTTAATTTTCGATAAGTACAATTCATTTTAGACCTTTTCCCCCCGTTGCATTATTTATATCCTTTGGGCCATATTTGTCACATGTTTACATCGCTTTAATAAATGGCATCATGCATAAACCATAGAAAGGGAATGCCACATAGGGAATCCCGTGTTTAGGACTAAGCCACCTTGTGTCTCGGATATATAATCCAGTGAGACTTGCACGTTTACATTTTTGTACCATCCAAAGGGGTAGTGCACAAGGTAAGGTAGGATCCGATTATTTTCATAGAGTGATCTTTGGAATATGAGTATCTAATTAATCACTTTTTGCCATTTTATCAAAAATTGTAAAAACCTGGCGTGAAGGGACATTAATTCGAAGAAAATTTACAAATGATTCCTCATTGTTGAGACGATAATCAATGTTGAGCCAAATTTTGATTTTAGAGGCTCATAGACAAGGCATGTAATGATTTCTTGAAAACCCCCAGTGTGCCGAATAATTCAACCGATTTTTGAACAAATCATCCATCTTAATCCAATCCATTTTTTCCAATTCATTTCAATTTTAAGTTCAGCTAATCTTTTGAATAAATCATTTATCCAATTCATTTGACCAATTATACCCTTTTGAGGTCATTCGGCACTTTTTGAATAAATCCCTAATTCAATTTTCTCATTTGACCCAATTACCCATTTTTAGGGCGACCGAGCCGATTTTGAACAAATCAAGTTTCGTTCAATCTATTTGATCAATTTACCCTTTTTAGGGTGATCTGATTAATTTTGGAAAAATTAAATTTCATTCAATTCATTTGACCTGTTTCCCTTTTAGGGTAATCCGGTCAATTTTTAATAAATTGTCAATTTCATTCAATTTCACTTGACCAATTAGGATTTCAATGTCGAATTCCAAATTGGGAAATCTAGTCAATTTTGAAGAAAACCGTCCATTGCATCCAAATCACTTGATCAATTAGGGTTTTGACCCGTAATTCACTGAGAAATTTTATCAACGAATTCCAATCTCTTTAATAGGAAGTTCGTCAAGGTCAAACCCGTGCGTTTTTGCAAAATCTTGTACCGATCAAAAGTGATCCATCCCTTCGGACGAGGTCCTCATTTTGACAAATGTCCCTCGTCATTCCAATTGACCAATTTTTTTTTAAATCATTTTTTCACTCCATAAGCTGGTTGGATCCATCAGGTATGGTATAGTGCCTACCTCAGAGGATTGCATCCTCATTCTAGGCCTACCCTTGGCACAAAAAGGGTTCCCCCATAGGACATGCATCCGAATTTTCTGGATATCTACTAACTCTTCCCTTTTTCTTTTCCTTTTCTTTATTTTCTTAGGAATAATTGAGCGAGAGTTGACTCTAAAGGCAATCTTTCAAAATTTTCAGGTAATATTCAAATATAGCTTCTCGTCGAAACCCCATCATAACGCGATCCCGTAGTCGAGCCCAGAGGAGTCGTGTAAACATGAGTGCTCCGCCCGAATCATCCGATAAGGCCGTTGCAACTGCCCGGCCGGAAACCGCAAGTCCTGGGGTTCAGTTGACTGAATTGCTCACAAGATTTGGAGAAATGGCATCCGAAATGGCCGCTCAAAAGAAATTGATCGATAAGCTTATCAATAGCGGAGTTCAACCCGAGCCTGTACTCGTCAGTCAATCGGGGCCAGAATCATTGGTCGTGCCCACGACCCAAACCACTTTTACTCCACCCTTCATCATTCCACCCGAAGGAACCTTCACCTATCCCACCATAAATCTGCCATACATTTACCCTCCTAATCCTTCATTTTTTCCTACTCACATGCAAGGCCCACAACCCCAAACCACTTCAAACATACCCCCCGAGCCTCATACTTTTTATCACACTGCCGCTGAGCCATTCCTACCAGACCATATTATTCAAACCAAGCCAGAAATGGGGGAGTCTTCTGCTCCCGTTGATGTGAAGCTGCTCAAACGCCTTGACCGTTTTGATGAGTTTATAAGAAAGAGTCAAGGGTTAAACAAGTAAGGAGTCCTGGATTACGATGAACTTTGCCTTTTCCCAAATGTGCAATTGCCAGAAGGGTTCAAAACCCCGAAATTCAGCAAGTATGATGGGACGGGCAATCCCAAGACACACCTCCGATTGTTCGCCAACAAGTTGGGTAGGCCAACAGATGATGAAAATCTGCCTTTGAGGCTATTCCCAGAAAGTTTGGAGGGGGATGCACTCGACTGGTATTCCAAGCTGAAACCCGAAGAGGCAAAGACCTGGTTGGACCTGTCCAATGCCTTTACAAGGCAATATGAGTACAATTGTGAGCTAGCGCCAACGCGGACCACACTGGAAAGAACAAAAAGAAAACCCTCCGAGGATCACAAGACCTATGCCAAGAGGTGGAGGAAAATAGCTGCCAAAGTCGAGCCACCGATGACTGAAGATGAAATCATACGCACTTTCATCAAAGCACATGATCCGCCATATTTTGAAGAAATTTTTCGCATGACTGGATGCTCGTTCGCTGCCATTGTCAATAAGCTTGAGGAGTACGATGATTTTGTGAAGGCTGGAAAATCGTCAATGTGTCTGCCCTGAAAACTCAGGTGAAGCTTTTGCAAAGCCAAAGCAGTAATGGAAGAAGCAACAATTCAAAAAGCAAGAGGGGGAAACTGCTTTTGTCTGGGATCAAAACTCTACCCCAAAACCCAGATTTCGACAATACCCTACTACTACAACCCTTACCCTCATTATCCAAACTCTCATCCTGTTTATCACGCCAATATACCACCATCCTCGACCCTCGCCCAAGCTATCCTAATCCACCTGTAGTCCCTTTTCAATAACTCAACCTAATTTTCAACAAACGACCCCGACCCCTTACAATCAACAACTTCCTCCACCAAATGGACTCACTACAACTACCCTCAACCCACTGAACCTCAAAGGCAAAATCGCCATCGCACTTTTACTAATCTTGGCAGGCCTCTGGACCAATTGTATGAACAATTAAAAGTCGCTGGTAAAATCGACGTCATTCCCTCTCCGCCTTACCCTCATGGCATCCCTGGCGGATACAATCCACAGTACACTTGCGCTTATCATTCAGAAGCACCTGGCCATTCAACCGCCAATTGCAAAGTACTTAGGCACCAGATCCAAGACATGATCGAGGCTGGGGAAATAGTGCTAAGGGAAAAGGGCGAACAAGGACCAAGTGCAAGTACGAACCCCTTTCCCAAACACAAGGACACATTTGAAGCATCCACCTCCAAAGACGAAATTTGAAAGTCCCAAAGGAGCTTTGCGCAATTTGGATGATCGAGTGTTTTCCCTCTTGAAGGGACTTTCGTAAATCTGGGGATTGTCATTGGCCAAAATTCAGGAAGGTTTTCACTGGTTTTGTAAATAGCTTTGTTAGCTTCAAGTTTTGACTAAAACAACTTTATCAAGCTCTTGTGTTGTCAATAGCATGCATAATTATATCCTTTCATTGTTTTTGTTTGCTTGTTTGATATCATTTTGTTTATAT
Organism: Coffea eugenioides; assembly: GCF_003713205.1. Taxonomy (NCBI): domain Eukaryota; kingdom Viridiplantae; phylum Streptophyta; class Magnoliopsida; order Gentianales; family Rubiaceae; genus Coffea; species Coffea eugenioides. The sequence continues at coordinate 6,306 of NW_020863236.1, read as the reverse complement.
TGGTTGAGTATCATTTTCAATTTCATTCTAAATTCTTTCGGTGGCCAAAAATAAAATTATTTGACCCTTTGACTATCACTGTTCTGGAATTCGATGAAGCCGCACATTGAAAATCCATTCATTGAAAAATCCCTGCATTAAAACTCATTCATTGAGAAATCACTTCATTAAGAAACCCCTTCATTGAGAAAGATCCTTTCATTAAGAAAGTCTTTTCATTAAGAATCCGTTCATCAAGAAAGCCTTCATTGAGAAAATCCCTTCATTAAAAATCCCTTCCTTGCCAAGTTCGAAGCTGATTAGTTAAAGCAGCGTCACCGACAATTGATTTTGATGGATGAAAGGCAGCTGAATGCCATGTGCCAGAGCCAATGTCACCAAAACACATGGCCCATGTTCATAACAAAAAGATGCACCGCGGGTCCTTTAGAGAAAGAGGACAGAGAATTAAAGCGAAGCTTTGCCAATGTAAGATGGAGTCGAAGACGAATTTGGTCTAAACTGATAGGGCCATTTGTCATTCAAAAAGATGCCACCGAGTGGAGCACTTGTCCTTGAAAAGATGGATGGGCAAACATTCCCTCAACCTATCAACTCAGACATGTGTAAGTAGTTTTTATTTTGATTATGCAAATTTCTTTTTGGAAATCGCGCAAGGGACGAGGCAAAAGTCAGGCCATCTTCTTTTACAATCAAAACATTTTATCCCTAGTCATCCCCTTTGAGCTATCAGAATAATAATTTTCGTTTGGCAACCCCTGAGAACTGCAAACCCCACACTGGGGCAAATTCATTTTGAAAATGATCAGAAAGGAAAGAAAAACCCCACACTGGGGCAAATTTATTTTGAAAGAGAGATGAAAAGGAAAAAAGAACCCCACACTGGGGCAAATCTAGTTTTTGAAGAAAAATGCAAAAATAAGAAGAATGCAATGAAGAAAATGCAAAGAAAGAAAATCCAATCAAACTGGGGCAAAATTTTCCTCAGTTTCGTTCAAAATTGGAAATAATTTCAAAATGATGCAATCTCAGGCTATTTCACACCCCTCTCATCAAAATTTGCTTTCAAGCCTCAACTTTTCTTGAAAAACACCCCACCTGACTTCATTTCAAAAGCCCAAAGTCCTGGCTTTCGTCATTTGCCGTATTTTCTATTGGGAATTTGCTAATCAACTGGCAAGTGATGTCCATAATGCCTTCGCCTAATCTTACAAGGGAAGCGCATTTTACTGATGTCAGCAATCTTCAGTTCATACTCCTGAGTCGATTATGGTTGAGTTTTTCCATTGTTCCTTAGGTGAAAACCCGAAAGGGCACCTCAAAAGAAAAGGAGAAAAAGAAAAGAAAAAGAAGAAAAACAAAAACAAAAACAAAACAAAAGAAAAGGAGTGGGGGCAACCTTGGTGAAAACCCGAAAGGGCGCCAAGGTAGGATTTCTGCAATGAGCAAGCACAAGGAGGAACAACTGGTGGTTTGGTCCATTTGGATTTCTCCTCATTTTTGTCATACCTCTGCCAATATTGAATTCCAGAACAAGGATATTCAGAGATTCGAATACGCATCCTTTGGCCAAAGCTGTGTCATTTTGTAAAACATTCTTTGGCAAATACATTCTTAGGAAACTCATTTTTACCAAATTTCTTGCATTCATGGCATTTTTGTAGAATTTAAGCACAAATAGTTGTGAGTGCATTCTTGTGCATATTCATGTGAATTTTTCTTGCATACCTCATTCTTTATCATTGAATTGTGGTAAATGACAACCCCCGTGGTTTACTCGAAGCATACTTGGGTTCAGTCATCTCTTAAAAAGGGCTAAGGCGCAACCAAGCCAATTACGAAGGCTTCGTAATATGGCAAAATGCTTACCCGGTCAGTCTGGAAAAGCAGAGACATTTGAAGTGATAAATCCAACCAAGTCAGATGCCGCGGCCAACTTTGACGAAGGCATCAAAAGGCTTATGTTTACACGATTCTCCAAAGGCAAACGGATCAAATGATGGTGGCAATTCTTTTGTTTTTTCTCTTTTGCAGAAAATTCCATGCATGGACGAAAACAATCACACCTCGCACTGGAATCGGTGTTGGAAGGAGTCCTCTGGTGAACAAAGGCAAATCGAAAATATTGCAAGCAAATTTGATCAAAAGGTGCAACAACATGGCGATACAGAATCAACTATGGACTCAAGTTGCAAAAATCCGTCATACTGGGGCAAATTAATTTTTTGGAAAGATTCTCAAAAGTCGAAAAGAAAAGTGGAAAGAAAAGAAAAATCACCAAACAAAAATCCAATCAAGTTCATCACGGCAGGCTCGGGTTTGATCCCACTGTCCGATTGTCAAGAGTATTTCATTTTACATTGCCGCTAGCCGTGGGTTAGTCCCACTAGTTGCATTTTGTTTCTTCGCCCGCTAAACATGGGTCAGTCCCACTAGCGCGCGTTCTCATTCTCATTGCCGTTAAACATGGGTCAGTCCCACTAACGTGCATTTTATGTTCCATTGCCACTAAACATGGGTTAGTCCCACTAGTGTGCATTTTTCTTCGCCGCTAAACATGGGTCAGTCCCACTAGCGCGCATTTCATTCTCATTGCCGTTAAACATGGGTTAGTCCCACTAGCGTGCATTTCATTTTTTCAGCCACTGGAGCATGAGGTGAGTCCCGCCAGCGAGCATTTCACTTACAACGCTGCTGGAACGTGGGTCAGTCCCGCCAGTAAGTATTTTTATTTTCACCGCCACTGGAGCGTGGGTTTGTCCCACTAGTGTGCCTTTCAATTTTCATTTGCATCACCAATAAACATGGGTCAATCCCACCAACACTCCATCTCACTTCAATTCATCTGATTTAAATTCCTGTTCGGGTCAGTCCCGTTTTAAATTCTGTTCGGGTCAGTCCCGTTTAAATTTCTGTTCGGGTCAGTCCCGTTTAAATTCTGTTCGGGTCAGTCCCGTTTTAAATTTCTGTTCGGGTCAGTCCCGTTTAAATTTCTGTTCGGGTCAGTGTCGTTTAAAATCCTGTTCGGGTCAGTCCCGTTTACATTTTATCCGGGTCTATCCCGTGGGTCTATCTCATCTACACTTCTGTCCGGGTCTAATCCTGTGGACTTACCCCGTTTATATTCCTGTTCGGGCCAGTCCCGTGTTTAAAATTCCTTGTTTAGGTCAGTCCTCCGAATAAGGGCAACCGGATAACACAGGTAGGTATTTGGTGTCTACTTCTTTGTCTCAAGTTTTTCCAAAACTCAGACAAAGAGGGGCAAACTGTAGACACCAAATTTTGAATAATTTGTATGTGGCATCTATTGCATGATTTTGGTTGTTTTAGATTGTTTGCATTCTAGTTCGTTATTGTTTGTTTCTCATTTTTAGTGGTTATTTTATTTTAGTTCATTTTTGGCCTTTTAGTTGATCTATTTCATTTGTCGTTTATTCTTGTTTGTCTTTTTAGTTTTATTTACTTTTAGTTTTAGTTTTTAAATTTTAAGTTAGCATAGAGTTGCTAGAGAGAAAAAGTAAAAACATTCAAAAATAGGTTTTTAGTTTTCTTGGAAAAAACAAAGGAATTCATAGAAAGGGCTAGTCCAACGCTAGACCCAATAGGATTTTCCCTTTGTTTTTCATTAATGCATTATTTGCTTGTTCACCACATATCACGCATTTCCTTTAGATTTATCATTTGGCATGATCCTCGAACCCCTTTCCCCTCATTTTAGGTTTCGCATCCCATACTAGCTATAGGGTTCATTTTGCTTGAGTGTCCCCTTCCGATAAGGGAAACGAGCGAGTGTGGCTACTCGATAGCCTTAGCACGCTAGTTTCGCCTTCTAATCAAAGGGAAAATCAAGTCACGATTTAGGTCTCCCCGTCCCAATATGCATGAATTCCCTAGGCTCATGCATTCTCAATCCACTCTATCATTACACTTTCACTTTTGTCTCATTTGCACACATGCACCTTTTTATCACCTTCACTTGCACACGAACACTTTTTATCTTCACTTGCACACGAACACTTTTTTATCTTCACTTGCACATGAACATTTTTATCTTCACTCGCACACGAATACTTTCATCTACATTTGCACACCTTCACTTATATCTTATTACTTTTATCATTTTTCTCACTTCACACAAACTCACACTTTCACATGACATGCATTCCACTCATTTTTCACGTCATTTAGGTTTAGGTGTGACCTCTCCGAAAGGATCATTGTTGGGCTTCACAATTAATGTGATTGGCACCGCTCAACCTTTGAAGAGAAATTTCCCCCATGTCCCCCTAGGTCTAGGTTTTTGCATTCATATAGACATATCCAATACGCGATACATACCTTGGGTAGAAAAATTAGGAAAAATTGGTTTAAGTCACGCAACTAGCCTTGGCTAGGTCGAAGGGGTGCCTTGGATTTTTTATCCTTGCCTTCCCCTTCGTCAAATGTGACCCCCGATCCCTCTTTTGGTTACGTAGACCCAAAAGTTCTCAAAAAGGGTTTATTTACTTTTTTTATTATTCAAAAACAAAAATCATTTTTGGGTGACTTGGTACACCCTAACTCTATACCAAGTGGCGACTCCATTTTTGATACAAAAAACCCTTTTGAACTTCACTTGGCCAAATCGTCGCATTCTAAGTCCCATGGCCTTTTACTTTTCACTTTGCACACGTTCACACATTACACACCGCACATCACACACACACTCAGTTCGAAAAGTGGGGCGCGACACGAGGGAGGCTAAAAGATCAGCCTTTTCCTGTCGAAAAATCTTCTGCAAAGTTCCCTTTTTTTTCGTTCCTTTTCCTGTTTTCTGATCTTAACCGAAGCTCCCTTTCCTTTACCCTGGTTTCTAGATGTTCTCACCTTCCACCTCCACCCTCTCTCGGTCTCTTGTTTTTGTTCTCTTCTCTTTCCTTCCCCGCCCAAAGCTCTTTTCTTTCTCCTCTGCCGAAGCTCCAAGCTCTCTCCTTTTTGAAATTCTTTCTTTTCCCACGACCTTTCTTGCTTCCTCTTACCCAGCCCTGCTAGCTCTCCCTTTTTCTTTTCATTTTTTCCTTTTCCCTCTAAAACCCTAGCCGCCCTCTATCTCTTCAGCCCTCGTCCCTTTCTAGCTTTTCATCAGCTTTTATATGGGAAGCTTACCACTGAAACCTAACATCTAAGGCGCAGAAATAAACTCCATTTTTTTGCATTTTTACAACCTTAGATTTTCATGGTTTCTGATAAACCTTGGATCAAGCCAAGTGTTCTCTGTCAAGATCATCAGACGGAGGAGGAAAAACTGAATAAAACAATCGAACTGGAATTTTTTTTTCCGTATCTGCGCTTTGTAAATAAAAATGAAGAAGAAGGGTTTGGATCATATGCTTCTTAGGGTCCGTGAGCTTGCCTTTTTTCCTTTTTTTTCACTCTTCTTTTTTTTTTAAAAGAATCATTTAATTAATGACAATTTAAGTAAAAATCGGATGCAATGAAACAAAACTAGGAATAAAAGATAAAATGCTAAGATTTTTAAGATTTTTTTTTGAGTGATGATTTTCCTTTTTTCTTCTTTTTTTAATTAAATAACAATGAACTTGAATCTAAAATAACTAAAGCATATTTTTGTGAATGATTTTCTTTTTTTCTGATAAATTCTAGGCTAAAATGACTTAAAAAATTGAAGACTAAAAGTAAATAAAAACAAACATAAAAAATAAAAGTAATAGTAAATAAAACTACACTAAAAATTTGGTGTCTACCGTTTGCCCCTCTTTGTCTGAGTTTTGAAAAAACTTGAGACAAAGACGTAGACACCAAATACTCACCCGTGATTATTCAACTGCAAACCATTTGAATGATTTGACCCTTTTGAAAATGAGGACTGATCTCTTTAACAAAGCTTTTAGAATGGGACTGACCCAAATGAGAAATTTAAAATCATGGGACTGACCCGAACAGAATTTAAAATCATGGGACTGACCCGAACAGAATTTAAATCGTGGGACTGACCCGAACAAAAACTTAAATCATGGGACTGGCCCGAACAAAATTTAAAAGGGGACTGGCCCCAACAGAAATTTAAATCGGGACTGACCCGAATAGACAATTTAAAAGGGGACTGACCCCAACAGGAAATTTAAATCGGGACTGACCCGAAACAAAATTGTAAATCGTGGGACTGGCCCGATTTTAGCGACAATGTAAATGAAATGCACGCTAGTGGGACTGACCCATGTTTAGAGGCAATAAAAAATGAAATGCACACTGGTGGGACTAACCCAAGTTCAGTGGTGGTAAAAAGTAGAATGCACGCTAGTGGGA
>NW_020863235.1:0-14122 GCF_003713205.1 Coffea eugenioides | reverse complement strand
ACGCGCGGAAACGGCAAACGAAAACGGAAACGGCCGGCAAACGGAAACGGGCAAATTTGGCACCTAGAACTGTTTTGATCAAATTTCAGGTTACGGTTATCGGTTCGAAGTGTATGAGGTACCGTTGCGAAGCTAAGAAGAAGGGATACAACTCTCATGAAGATACCTCAAGCCAGATCTCAATGGAACTAAGACAAAAATGCACAAGACAGTCCCAGCCGTTTCAATTCAGGTTACCGAGCAGGCCCTGTTTGAACGACTATAACTCATAACTCAGAGATCGGAATCAAGAAATTCTAGAGGTGTTGGAAAGCTCATTTATAAGGATATAACTTTTGTGTTTTAACCAAAAGCTGAATCAGTACAGAGCATAGGGAAAAATGGGTCCAAAGTTCCTGTCAGAACTGTCCAACTTCGAAGGCAGTTCTGACACTTGATCCTGTTTTGTGTATAACTAGAGCTACGAAACTCAGATTTGTACGTACTTTATACTGTTTTGAAGCTGAAACAAAGATCTAAAAGTCTTATGAAGACCTCAATACCCAGTTCCTTCGTTATCAATGTGAACTGAGCACGGTCAGAAGCAAAAACCACAAATGTTACCAAATCCAGCATTTCACATAGTCATTAGTGTTTGGTCATAACTCAGGCTACACTGATCAGATTGGGCTGAAATTTTTCAGGCACTACAAGGACTTCAGAAGCTACAACTTTCATGTTTTGGGCAGACCCTGAATCAATACGTAGCACAAAGAAAAATGTGGCCAAAGTTCAGATTCAGGACTGCCCTGTTTTCCATATTTGAACGGTTTCGCGTGCCGCAAACGCATGGTCCGTTTCTATGGTTCTCATGCAAGGTTTTCCAATCAATAACATACCAAATATACACACTTATACTAACTTCTAAATGACCTACAAATGAGCCGAAACTTTCCCTCTAAGTCACCATAAAATTACCAAACACTAACCATAGTCCCTAACCTCACTTCATTTGCACCAATGAACTTAATCTAACAACCTACTAACCAAACCCTAACCAACTAAACTCTAGCCAAGCTAAACTAACCTAATGGAGACTAGGGTTTCATGGTCCAAACCAAATTTTGCCAACAACCAACCCATCATATGAAACCAACCATCCACCACACCGTATGCAAGCTAAATCAACAAGAACAACTTACTAATTAGCATTTAAGCATGAAATACTATTTATTCATCATGATGGCCGAATCTCATGCTTCCACAATCCACCCAAATAAATCATAAAATTCCTTCACAAGCATCTCATAAGCAACAATACATTAAAACAACTCCATGAAACATCATTTTAATCCATCAAAGATTAACCTTAACTTTACCAAGTGTTCAAGTGAGATTTTACCTTCTAGTTGCAAGTTTCCTAGGTTGATCTTCCAAACCTCAAGCTCCAAGTTGTTCCTCCAAGATCCAAACTCAAGATTAATGGAAAAAAAATGCAAGAAACAAAAGCTTTTCTCTCTTTTTTTTCTTCTCTCCCTCTCGGCTCTCTCTCTCTCTTTTCTCTTAGTTTTTGGTTTGTGTTTTGTGTCTTAGCTTGTGTTTGTAGTTTATAGCTTGCAAGGCTTAAGATGGGTAAGATATTTGTTTCACTATCCAATCAAAATCAAACTGTGAGGACCCGAAAATTTACCGAATTTCTAGGCTTTATTTTATTTAATTTCACACTTTGATACCTTTTCTTTATTAGAAAATTCCCCAGATAATTTTTATGAGCAAAATATAGTTTTTAAATCATTTTTCTAGTATAAGTTAGTTCATGTGAAATTAAGAGTGTATATCGAATGTGGGACCCGCTAGTGCGAAATGTTCGGAAAAAATTCGGCCAATTAGGTTAAGTTTTGGATACCGAATTTATTTTACCAAGTGCTAAGAGATAATTAAAGGTTGTTATATGGATGAGAGTGGAGAGACAAAAGGATAGCCAAGCATTAATGAGAGTGACAAGTGTCACTTTGTGATTTGGTTAGACTTTGACCTTTGCACCAACTTTACCAATAAATCAAAATTGACCAAAAACATCTTCATTCTTCTAGCATCTTGGCCGAATTCTTGAGGAGGAAAAACAAGAAGAAAGCCTTCAACTCCAACTCCATTTCTTGCTCAATATTGTGAATCAACCGTTAAAATTTCAAATTCCTCCACAAAAGTCACTTGTTTAGGAAGATTGAAGGTAGTGGTGGAGTGATTGGAGAAGGGAAAGGACTAAGCCATCGCCTTTCTTGAGATTTCAAGGTATCATGTCTAGCAATCCTTTCTTTGTTCTTAATAATGTTTAATTAGTGACTTGTGTTAGTCATAGAGTTGGATTTGTGCAAGGTTTTGTGACTTTTGGTGAAGATTGGTGAATTTTCATAATTATTCATGATTTTTCTGTTTTAATATGATTCATATGTTGTGGCCATGGATGATGACTGTATATGATCTAAAATGAAGCTGGAGGATGTAAATTGTGGTTAATTGCGGAAAATTTCCGCATTGAACGGAAATTTAAGAAGTTAGGGTTCCAATTTTCACCATTCTGCCCGGCACTGTTTCACCTAGTTAGAGGCCCAATTCTCCTTGGGTTAAAACATGAAAGTTGTAGGGAATGATATTCTAGAGATGCCTACAAAATTTCAGGTCAATCGGAGCAACGTAACTTGAGAAAAGATGGAATTACCCTTGCTGCCCTGGTTTTACCCGAATTTGAGAATTGCTTCTGTAATGGGTTAGTTTGGTTGGGAATGCTTCGGCATTAGTTGTTGAGGTCTTCTGATGAATTGTAGCCCTGTTCCTTAGCTTTCGGATGGCTTTGGAATTACTAGATTTGGGCTTAGGTAGCCTGATTTATGATGTTTGCACCAGAATGCGATTTGTGAATCTGTTTTTGCGGTTCTGGTGTAGTAGATTGCATTTTTGACCTGGTTACACTCGAAACTGGGCTGAGTGACCTTCTATAATATTGTAGCCCTATCTCTTAACTTCGAAACGGTGTATCTTTCACCTCTATCCGATAATCGTAGTGCCATTGGTACCAAAACCGCAAAATGATGTCAAAAACTATTTTTTTTGGGTTAACACTTAACTCCATTTCCGGATTTTTCTGGTTTCCTCTAATGCTTATGTATGCTTATGGAGCCCTATTTTGGTAGTATGTGGAATTGGTTTATGACTTGTAATCGAGTCTTATTGTGCTTATTTGAATATTTTAGGGCTTGACTTTCATTTCCGGACTTTTCCCTAGCTTGAATTGTACTTGTACTACTTGGAGCTTACGGAACGGCTATTGAATGAACTTATTTTGTGTGTGACTTTGGGACTGGATGAGAAAAATAATGAAGCCATAAATGGCTGGAAATAGGAAAATACAAAGGGCGTGCTGCCCAAATTTTCGCTCGAAGGCTAAGTTTCTATTTCAACTTGTATATTTTCGTTTGGCAAATACTATGCCCGTTTTCCATCTTAAAACATGATACCTTTTCCATTTGAACCTTCAAATGTTTATTTACTACTTCATACCAAAATATCGAGGTATGACCTAAGGTTTTCTCAGTCAAAACATGTAGGCCATAATACCTACTTGAATGTATATCGATTTTGAACCACACACACGATTCTGAAAAATAATATTTCTGAGCCTATCTAGTTGGATTCCGACTCGACTTTGATTCAAGTGTTTTCCATTGGAACTGTTATAACCCTTTGAGTTTGGTTTATGACACCCTAGTTATTTCCGTCCACAGATCCAAATGGTTGTTTTTCACTTTAAAGTCACCTTTATCCGTTGTACTCGTAACTAGTCGAGTTCCTTGATTCCACTTACTTGTTTTGCAAGATGAATTGTAATATTCTTTCTCGTTGAATCATAGGTTTTCTCGGTGACCGAGGGTAAGATCCGATAGGACATTTTGGACGTCATTTAGCATAATTCGGTGAGTGTTCCTTGTTTGTTGTATTTTCTTGACTTCATGGCTTGTATTAGTGTTTGATAACGTGTTAAGTGCTTTTGATGATTTCCAAAACGAGTTTTCTAGGTTAGTGTGTACTTTATCGCACTCAGCCTAAATGATTGTGAACTTTTCAATGATTGAAAGATTGAAATGTTACTTGTGCATGAATGTAAGCCTTTTGGCTGAACTGGCCACTGCCCCTTGTTACCGATCGACTCGAGCCAGAAGCGGACTCGGTCGGGCGATATGGTGACCTGGGTGAACGTTTGGTATACTCGAGTATTACCTTATAGGTTGGTGGAGGTTGGTGGAGCCTGGCCAATGTCCAGGAAAGGGTGAATGAAATGAACGAACGAACGAACGAACGAGAGTTTTATGTATGAACGAAAAATGCATTTTCAAATGAATGAAGGAAAGGGGAATGACAGGGAACGAACGAATGAACGAACGAACGAACGTATCCTTTTCATGTATGGTTTATTGTAAATGTTGTAACTGTTTCTTGACTTATCGTTTGATTTATGACTTGATTCTATGTTCGGAACCTCACTGAGCTTTTAGCTCATCCCTTTAGTTTTGTTTTCCTTAACAGGGGAAGGCGAGCAAGGGCGAGAGCTCTGTACCGACTGGCTGGGTCTAGTTTTGGTTTTATTTTGGTTCTCGCCCTAGTGCTTGGCACGGGCTGGTTGTATGGTGACTTGAGAACTTTTGTATTCTCGACGGTTGTACTTTTTTCTGAGATAGCAATGTATATAAGCTTTGTTTTAAGTTTTGGATCCTCGTTTTGCCCTTTCTTGTGGTTCTATTTCTGATTTGTGTGAGTGAACGACTGAGTCCCGGCGAGAGCTGGGCAGGCCGCCCGCCGAACCCTTTGGTTCGCCTTAGGAGGAGGTGGGGCTGTCACAGTTGGTATCAGAGCCTGCTTCGCGTGGTCTCTGCGCCGAGTGAGCCTGGACTAAGTGGTGCATGAGTATAAAGGACTTAGTGCTCATTTGAGCATAAGCTATGAATTGTGAATGTTATAGGCCTTAAATCTCTCTCATGGTATTTGAGGACCATAGATAGGTATGTCGGGTAGGAATTTCGATTGTAGATGGTTTACTCTTGGGACTGGCCAGCTCGAGATGTGAATTGTCTTATTTCGAATTCTCGTGCCCGAGTACTTTAGCGTTGAGGCGATGCTCAGTATTTGAGATTCGCATTTTGGGAAATGAACAGGCTTGGTCTGGCTAGAATGATTTCAAGAGTCCAATGGACATCTAGTGGGATAAAAAGTGACGTGAGAGACCGGACGGGGTTAACATGGTGTGGGGCAACGTATCCCTTTTCTTTTGATGCACCCATATATGGCTACTACATGACGTTAGCATGTGAATTCGTGTATATATTATCTGTCAAACTGGATATGTATGTGTGATATGTATTTGTGTATTTGATTATCTGCCTCCTTGATCTGGCGTGTTATGTGCGTATATGTTTACTTGTGTATTTGGTATGCTGGAATTGGTGCTTAGACAATTTACTGTGATTATTCACTAAAATTACCTTTTGGGGAAAAGAAAGAAAAGAGAGAGGGAAAACCATATCTATGGACGGGAGACGTAGTCGTGGACGTGGTCGAGGCCGGGGAACTGAGCGGACCCCGGAATCAAGAGGAGAAAGGGAAACGTCAGCCGAGCAAGGGCAGGGATCAAGAGCTGCGACTGGAGACCAAATGGCAACGGCAATGCAACAGATGACGGATATCTTGGCAAGACTGGTGGATCAACAAGGCCAAATACCCGTAAACCAAAATCGAAACCCTGAGATGGGCGAGGATAAGGCTCTTGAAAGGTTCCAAAAATTTGCTCCGCCAAAATTCCTTGAAGGGTCCGATCCGGACGTGGCTGAACAATGGATAGAAACCATGGTTAATATCTTCACAGCCCTAAACTACATTGAGCAAAGGCAAGTGAACTTTGCAGTATTTCAATTTGAGGGACCGGCCCGATCATGGTGGAACGTAATTAGAGCAAAGTGGGAAAGAGAACAGACCATCTGGATATGGGCAAACTTCATAAGAGAATTTAACGAGAAGTACCTTCCACCTTTAGTCCAAGAAAGGAGGGAGGAGGAGTTTATTGGGTTACGCCAGGGAACGTTAAGTGTGGCCGAATATGAAACAAAATTTACAAGATTATCCAAGTTTGCTTCGAACTGGTAGCCACTGAACGGCGCAGAGTAAGACGGTTTATACAGGGACTGAATTTGGACATCCAAGAGGCGTTAGCCGCGGCGCAAGTGAATACCTTTACGGAGGCCCTTGAGAAGGCTCAACGAATCGAGAATGCAAAGGCACAAGTAAAAGCCTCCCAAACTCGGAAAAGAGGTGCAGTTGGTAGTGTGATTGAAGAACCTCCTAGTGAATCAATAGCACCTTCTAAAATGCAGAAAGTGAACTTTTTGTCCTACCCGCCATGGACAGTAGGGGCGGGAAATGAAAGGTCTACCAAAGGAAGCCAAACCGGACAGGGGGAGACTTCTCCAGAAAGCCAAAAGATGGCTTCCTACTTGACTTGTGGCTATTGCGGAAAGGCCAATCATACTGAGAACGATTGTTGGCGGAAAGGGCGGAAGTGCTTGATTTGTGGGAGTGGTGAGCACCAAGTTAGCAACTGTCCGAGGGGACAGTCACGCGGAGGTAGTATTCCGCAACTGGAAGGAGCTAAAGCAAAACAAGCAAATGAAAGAGGGAACCGAACTAGTGGGCCAGCAAAAGTGTATGCGTTAGGCAACCAAACAGTTCCGGACTCGTCTGAGGCAAATGAAGGTAAAATTTCGAGGGCGAAATTTTTTTTAAGGGGGAGAGGGTGTGAGGACCCGAAAATTTACCGAATTTCTAGACTTTATTTTATTTAATTTCACACTTTGATACCTTTTCTTTATTAGAAAATTCCCCAGATAATTTTTATGAGCAAAATATAGTTTTTAAATCATTTTTCTAGTATAAGTTAGTTCATGTGAAATTAAGAGTGTATATCGAATGTGGGACCCGCTAGTGCGAAATGTTCGGAAAAAATTCGGCCAATTAGGTTAAGTTTTGGATACCGAATTTATTTTACCAAGTGCTAAGAGATAATTAAAGGTTGTTATATGGATGAGAGTGGAGAGACAAAAGGATAGCCAAGCATTAATGAGAGTGACAAGTGTCACTTTGTGATTTGGTTAGACTTTGACCTTTGGACCAACTTTACCAATAAATCAAAATTGACCAAAAACATCTTCATTCTTCTAGCATCTTGGCCGAATTCTTGAGGAGGAAAAACAAGAAGAAAGCCTTCAACTCCAACTCAATTTCTTGCTCAATCTTGTGAATCAACCGTTAAAATTTCAAATTCCTCCACAAAAGTCACTTGTTTAGGAAGATTGAAGGTAGTGGTGGAGTGATTGGAGAAGGGAAAGGACTAAGCCATCACCTTTCTTGAGATTTCAAGGTATCATGTCTAGCAATCCTTTCTTTGTTCTTAATAATGTTTAATTAGTGACTTGTGTTAGTCATAGAGTTGGATTTGTGCAAGGTTTTGTGACTTTTGGTGAAGATTGGTGAATTTTCATAATTATTCATGATTTTTCTGTTTTAATATGATTCATATGTTGTGGCCATGGATGATGACTGTATATGATCTAAAATGAAGCTGGAGGATGTAAATTGTGGTTAATTGCGGAAAATTTCCGCATTGAACGGAAATTTAAGAAGTTAGGTTTCCAATTTTCACCATTCTGCCCGGCACAGTTTCACCTAGTTAGAGGCCGAATTTGCCTTGGGTTAAAACATAAAAGTTGTAGGGAATGATATTTTAGAGATGCCTGCAATATTTCAGGTCAATCGGAGCAACGTAACTTGAGAAAAGATGGAATTACCCTTGCTGCCCTGGTTTTACCCGAATTTGAGAATTGCTTCTGTAATGGGTTAGTTTGGTTGGGAATGCTTCGGAATTAGTTGTTGAGGTCTTCTGATGAATTGTAGCCCTGTTCCTTAGCTTTCGGATGGATTTGGAATTACTGGATTTGGGCTTAGGTAGCCTGATTTATGATGTTTGCACCAGAATGCGATTTGTGAATCTGTTTTTGCGGTTCTGGTGCAGTAGATTGCATTTTTGACCTGGTTACACTCGAAACTGGGCTGAGTGACCTTCTGTAATATTGTAGCCCTATCTCTTAGTTTCGAAACGGTATATCTTTCACCTCCATCCGATAATCGTAGTGCCATTGGTACCAAAACCGCAAAATGATGTCAAAAACTATTTTTTTTGGGTTAACACTTAACTCCATTTCCGGATTTTTCTGGTTTCCTCTAATGCTTATGTATGCTTATGGAGCCCTATTTTGGTAGTATGTGGAATTGGTTTATGACTTGTAATCGAGTCTTATTGTGCTTATTTGAATATTTTAGGGCTTGACTTTCATTTCCGGACTTTTCCCTAGCTTGAATTGTACTTGTACTACTTGGAGCTTACGGAACGGCTATTGAATGAACTTATTTTGTGTGTGACTTTCGGATTGGATGAGAAAAATAATGAAGCCATAAATGGCTGGAAATAGGAAAATACAAAGGGCGTGCTGCCCAAATTTTCGCTCGAGGGCTAAGTTTCTATTTCAACTTGTATATTTTCGTTTGGCAAATACTATGCCCGTTTTCCATCTTAAAACATGATACCTTTTCCATTTGAACCTTCAAATGTTTATTTACTACTTCATACCAAAATATCGAGGTATGACCTAAGGTTTTCTCAGTCAAAACATGTAGGCCATAATACCTACTTGAATGTATATCGATTTTGAACCACACACACGATTCTGAAAAATAATATTTCTGAGCCTATCTAGTTGGATTCCGACTCGACTTTGATTCAAGTGTTTTCCATTGGAACTGTTATAACCCTTTGAGTTTGGTTTATGACACCCTAGTTATTTCCGTCCACAGATCCAAATGGTTGTTTTTCACTTTAAAGTCACCTTTATCCGTTGTACTCGTAACTAGTCGAGTTCCTTGATTCCACTTACTTGTTTTGCTAGATGAATTGTAATATTCTTTCTCGTTGAATCATAGGTTTTCTCGGTGACCGAGGTTAAGATCCGATAGGACATTTTGGACGTTATTTAGCATAATTCGGTGAGTGTTCCTTGTTTGTTGTATTTTCTTGACTTCATGGCTTGTATTAGTGTTTGATAACGTGTTAAGTGCTTTTGATGATTTCCAGAACGAGTTTTCTAGGCGAATGTGTACTTTATCGCACTCAGCCTAAATGATTGTGAACTTTTCAATGATTGAAAGATTGAAATGTTACTTGTGCATGAATGTAAGCCTTTTGGCTGAACTGGCCACTGCCCCTTGTTACCGATCGACTCGAGCCAGAAGCGGACTCGGTCGGGCGATATGGTGACATGGGTGAACGTTTGGTATACTCGAGTATTACCTTATAGGTTGGTGGAGGTTGGTGGAGCCTGGCCAATGTCCAGGAAAGGGTGAATGAAACGAACGAACGAACGAACGAACGAGAGTTTTATGTATGAACGAAAAATGCATTTTCAAATGAATGAAGGAAAGGGGAATGACAGGAGAACGAACGAACGAACGAATGAACGAACGAACGTATCCTTTTCATGTATGGTTTATTGTAAATGTTGTAACTGTTTCTTGACTTATCGTTTGATTTATGACTTGATTCTATGTTCGGAACCTCACTGAGCTTTTAGCTCATCCATTTAGTTTTGCTTTCCTTAACAGGGGAAGGCGAGCAAGGGCGAGAGCTCTGTACCGACTGGCTGGGTCTAGTTTTGGTTTTATTTTGGTTCTCGCCCTAGTGCTTGGCACGGGCTGGTTGTATGGTGACTTGAGAACTTTTGTATTCTCGACGGTTGTACTTTTTTCTGAGATAGCAATGTATATAAGCTTTGTTTTAAGTTTTGGATCCTCGTTTTGCCCTTTCTTGTGGTTCTACTTCTGATTTGTGTGAGTGAACGACTGAGTCCCGGCGAGAGCTGGGCAGGCCGCCCGCCAAACCCTTTGGTTCGCCTTAGGAGGAGGTGGGGCTGTCACAGTTGGTATCAGAGCCTGCTTCGCGTGGTCTCTGCGCCGAGTGAGCCTGGACTAAGTGGTGCATGAGTATAAAGGACTTAGTGCTCATTTGAGCATAAGCTATGAATTGTGAATGTTATAGGCCTTAAATCTCTCTCATGGTATTTGAGGACCATAGATAGGTATGTCGGGTAGGAATTTCGATTGTAGATGGTTTACTCTTGGGACTGGCCAGCTCGAGATGTGAATTGTCTTATTTCGAATTCTCGTGCCCGAGTACTTTAGCGTTGAGGCGATGCTCAGTATTTGAGATTCGCATTTTGGGAAATGAACAGGCTTGGTCTGGCTAGAATGATTTCAAGAGTCCAATGGACATCTAGTGGGATAAAAAGTGACGTGAGAGACCGGACGGGGTTAACATGGTGTGGGGCAACGTATCCCTTTTCTTTTGATGCACCCATATATGGCTACTACATGACGTTAGCATGTGAATTCGTGTATATATTATCTGTCAAACTGGATATGTATGTGTGATATGTATTTGTGTATTTGATTATCTGCCTCCTTGATCTGGCGTGTTATGTGCGTATATGTTTACTTGTGTATTTGGTATGCTGGAATTGGTGCTTAGACAATTTACTGTGATTATTCACTAAAATTACCTTTTGGGGAAAAGAAAGAAAAGAGAGAGGGAAAACCATATCTATGGACGGGAGACGTAGTCGTGGACGTGGTCGAGGCCGGGGAACTGAGCGGACCCCGGAATCAAGAGGAGAAAGGGAAACGTCAGCCGAGCAAGGGCAGGGATCAAGAGCTGCGACTGGAGACCAAATGGCAACGGCAATGCAACAGATGACGGATATCTTGGCAAGACTGGTGGATCAACAAGGCCAAATACCCGTAAACCAAAATCGAAACCCTGAGATGGGCGAGGATAAGGCTCTTGAAAGGTTCCAAAAATTTGCTCCGCCAAAATTCCTTGAAGGGTCCGATCCGGACGTGGCTGAACAATGGATAGAAACCATGGTTAATATCTTCACAGCCCTAAACTACATTGAGCAAAGGCAAGTGAACTTTGCAGTATTTCAATTTGAGGGACCGGCCCGATCATGGTGGAACGTAATTAGAGCAAAGTGGGAAAGAGAACAGACCATCTGGATATGGGCAAACTTCATAAGAGAATTTAACGAGAAGTACCTTCCACCTTTAGTCCAAGAAAGGAGGGAGGAGGAGTTTATTGGGTTACGCCAGGGAACGTTAAGTGTGGCCGAATATGAAACAAAATTTACAAGATTATCCAAGTTTGCTTCGAACTGGTAGCCACTGAACGGCGCAGAGTAAGACGGTTTATACAGGGACTGAATTTGGACATCCAAGAGGCGTTAGCCGCGGCGCAAGTGAATACCTTTACGGAGGCCCTTGAGAAGGCTCAACGAATCGAGAATGCAAAGGCACAAGTAAAAGCCTCCCAAACTCGGAAAAGAGGTGCAGTTGGTAGTGTGATTGAAGAACCTCCTAGTGAATCAATAGCACCTTCTAAAATGCAGAAAGTGAACTTTTTGTCCTACCAGCCATGGACAGTAGGGGCGGGAAATGAAAGGTCTACCAAAGGAAGCCAAACCGGACAGGGGGAGACTTCTCCAGAAAGCCAAAAGATGGCTTCCTACTTGACTTGTGGCTATTGCGGAAAGGCCAATCATACTGAGAACGATTGTTGGCGGAAAGGGCGGAAGTGCTTGATTTGTGGGAGTGGTGAGCACCAAGTTAGCAACTGTCCGAGGGGACAGTCACGCGGAGGTAGTATTCCGCAACTGGAAGGAGCTAAAGCAAAACAAGCAAATGAAAGAGGGAACCGAACTAGTGGGCCAGCAAAAGTGTATGCGTTAGGCAACCAAACAGTTCCGGACTCGTCTGAGGCAAATGAAGGTAAAATTTCGAGGGCGAAATTTTTTTTTAAGGGGGAGAGGGTGTGAGGACCCGAAAATTTACCGAATTTCTAGACTTTATTTTATTTAATTTCACACTTTGATACCTTTTCTTTATTAGAAAATTCCCCAGATAATTTTTATGAGCAAAATATAGTTTTTAAATCATTTTTCTAGTATAAGTTAGTTCATGTGAAATTAAGAGTGTATATCGAATGTGGGACCCGCTAGTGCGAAATGTTCGGAAAAAATTCGGCCAATTAGGTTAAGTTTTGGATACCGAATTTATTTTACCAAGTGCTAAGAGATAATTAAAGGTTGTTATATGGATGAGAGTGGAGAGACAAAAGGATAGCCAAGCATTAATGAGAGTGACAAGTGTCACTTTGTGATTTGGTTAGACTTTGACCTTTGCACCAACTTTACCAATAAATCAAAATTGACCAAAAACATCTTCATTCTTCTAGCATCTTGGCCGAATTCTTGAGGAGGAAAAACAAGAAGAAAGCCTTCAACTCCAACTCCATTTCTTGCTCAATATTGTGAATCAACCGTTAAAATTTCAAATTCCTCCACAAAAGTCACTTGTTTAGGAAGATTGAAGGTAGTGGTGGAGTGATTGGAGAAGGGAAAGGACTAAGCCATCACCTTTCTTGAGATTTCAAGGTATCATGTCTAGCAATCCTTTCTTTGTTCTTAATAATGTTTAATTAGTGACTTGTGTTAGTCATAGAGTTGGATTTGTGCAAGGTTTTGTGACTTTTGGTGAAGATTGGTGAATTTTCATAATTATTCATGATTTTTCTGTTTTAATATGATTCATATGTTGTGGCCATGGATGATGACTGTATATGATCTAAAATGAAGCTGGAGGATGTAAATTGTGGTTAATTGCGGAAAATTTCCGCATTGAACGGAAATTTAAGAAGTTAGGTTTCCAATTTTCACCATTCTGCCCGGCACAGTTTCACCTAGTTAGAGGCCGAATTTGCCTTGGGTTAAAACATAAAAGTTGTAGGGAATGATATTTTAGAGATGCCTGCAATATTTCAGGTCAATCGGAGCAACGTAACTTGAGAAAAGATGGAATTACCCTTGCTGCCCTGGTTTTACCCGAATTTGAGAATTGCTTCTGTAATGGGTTAGTTTGGTTGGGAATGCTTCGGAATTAGTTGTTGAGGTCTTCTGATGAATTGTAGCCCTGTTCCTTAGCTTTCGGATGGATTTGGAATTACTGGATTTGGGCTTAGGTAGCCTGATTTATGATGTTTGCACCAGAATGCGATTTGTGAATCTGTTTTTGCGGTTCTGGTGCAGTAGATTGCATTTTTGACCTGGTTACACTCGAAACTGGGCTGAGTGACCTTCTGTAATATTGTAGCCCTATCTCTTAGTTTCGAAACGGTATATCTTTCACCTCCATCCGATAATCGTAGTGCCATTGGTACCAAAACCGCAAAATGATGTCAAAAACTATTTTTTTTGGGTTAACACTTAACTCCATTTCCGGATTTTTCTGGTTTCCTCTAATGCTTATGTATGCTTATGGAGCCCTATTTTGGTAGTATGTGGAATTGGTTTATGACTTGTAATCGAGTCTTATTGTGCTTATTTGAATATTTTAGGGCTTGACTTTCATTTCCGGACTTTTCCCTAGCTTGAATTGTACTTGTACTACTTGGAGCTTACGGAACGGCTATTGAATGAACTTATTTTGTGTGTGACTTTCGGATTGGATGAGAAAAATAATGAAGCCATAAATGGCTGGAAATAGGAAAATACAAAGGGCGTGCTGCCCAAATTTTCGCTCGAGGGCTAAGTTTCTATTTCAACTTGTATATTTTCGTTTGGCAAATACTATGCCCGTTTTCCATCTTAAAACATGATACCTTTTCCATTTGAACCTTCAAATGTTTATTTACTACTTCATACCAAAATATCGAGGTATGACCTAAGGTTTTCTCAGTCAAAACATGTAGGCCATAATACCTACTTGAATGTATATCGATTTTGAACCACACACACGATTCTGAAAAATAATATTTCTGAGCCTATCTAGTTGGATTCCGACTCGACTTTGATTCAAGTGTTTTCCATTGGAACTGTTATAACCCTTTGAGTTTGGTTTATGACACCCTAGTTATTTCCGTCCACAGATCCAAATGGTTGTT
>NW_020863234.1:0-102868 GCF_003713205.1 Coffea eugenioides | reverse complement strand
TCATTACAGTTTTGTGTGTTTTGCAAACCTGTTTTGGTAATTCTGGTTTAGTATTTGGCACATTTGACCTAGTTGTGCTAGGATTTGGACTGAGAGGCCTTCTACATTGTTGTAGCCCTGTCTTTTAGCTTCGAGATGGTGGGTCTTACGCCCTCATCCGATAAGCGTAGCGCATTTTGTGTCATTACCGCATACGGAGGCCAAACCTATTTTTGTTGATTGATCAAATGAGTTATATTTTCTGATTTTCTGGTTTGCTATTATGCTTATATATGTGTGACAGCCCCACCTTCCCCTAAGGCGAACCAAAGGGTTAGCGGACTGCCTGCCCAGCTCTCGCCAGGACTACGGTACAGTTAACGTCGTTCTATAACGTTCTGGAACACACCATTGCACGCAAACAAGTCAGAAAATACAAAATAAAAAAAAATGAAAATTTGCGCCGAAGATGAATAGTGCAGGCCACGTCAGAATCCGGCCGGATTAGCGGCCGGATTCTTGGCCGGATACTGTCCAGTGAGCATCTCGAATTTTTTCAAAAGTTCCACTCAATCCGGCCGGCAATCCGGCCAAGATTCCGGCCGGATTGTCTGGCCGGATACCGGCCAGTGAGCAACTGGCCGGATTTTCAAATTTTCACAGGCAATCCGGCCTTCAATCCGGCCAGTTTCTGGCCGGATTCCTGGCCGGATTCAGGCCAGTGACCTTCGGTCAAATTTTTTTTTCTTTTCCGTTTGAAAGCCGTGGTGATCCGAAATCCATCCAAACATTTACCAAACATATATATACAATGGAAACCAATATTTACAAGCCAAACGGCCTACCAAAGTATCCATTTCGTTCATACATATACAATAGCCATTTACCCCAAACATTGGTGCAATCAAAGCACTTAGGGTTTTCACCCTCAAGGAGCTAATCAAAATACATATACATGAGCTCAACTTGTCACAACCTTTTCCAAAAGAATTCATTTGCCTGTAAGGAAAACAAATAACACGGAATGAGCCAAAGCCCAGTGGTATACCACCCATTAAGCAATCAAATTCATATAAGAGTGAACCTTCATTTAAAGTGCACAATTAAGCAATGAAGCAAAACGGTAAAAGGATACGGTCGGCTCTCAAGAGCCCAATTCCACGCTTGCCATCTTGATCCAATTGCATTGACCCTCCGTCAATGGTACGAGTACCAAACCGTAGACCTCACTAAACTTCCATTCCTTCCACCAAACATACCCCAACCGGGCCCGCACTCCAATTCAGTAGTTTTTGGTAATACTCGAGTTTACCGGAACCAAGGGTCTCATTACCACAAGGTTCCCCAGTACAGTCCCCGTGGCATGATAATTTTCACGACCAAGCCCTCGCCGGCTCGATCCTATTAACTACCATACGGGGTTGAGCTCATAAATGCAGTAAGGCCGTTGGACATTGTCCAAACGACATCAATTCAGTTTCCATGAAATGGAATTCACCAACCAATATATCCAGTTCAGTAATGCAATAAAACGGTAGCCATTCAGTGACAATATCAAAAGAGGTGAGGGCGGTCAAGTACACCCTCACCTTAATCAATTCCAATATGCAAGTAAGCCTTCAAGGCATCACATAAACATTTAGCAAAGCCACATAGTAACCATGTAGTGAGTAGTATACTCACCAAGTGAGAAAGTGGTGTTTCATACACCGCGATCACCAAAACGTCGTGAGCTACCGTCACGCCCTAGAATCACACAACAAATGCAATGAGACTCGAGAACGAGTCACCAAACAATGCTAAACACAACCCCAATAGGGTTTCATATGCATAAGTAGGCATGATAGCAAACCAGAAATTAAGATATGGCCTTAACTTAAGCCTTGATAGAAAAACCGTGTTTGAGCGTATAATGCGGTAATGGCGTCAATTTCACTACGGTTATCGGTTGGGGGTGTAAGACCCACCGTTTCGAAGCTATGAAACAGGGCTACAACAATGTAGAAGGGCACTCAATCCAGTTCCTAGCACCACTAGGTCAAAAATGCCAAAAACTATACCAGAATTCCCAAAACAGGTTTGCAAAAGACAGAAAACTGCAATCGGTATATCTCAGTCTATACAAGTCCAACTGCCGAAATTCCAAAGGCATATGTTAGCTAAGACATTCAGCTACATTTCATCAGAAGACACCAACTCCAAAATCCAAACCAATTCCAGTCAAAATGTCCAATTACTATCGCAGTTTTCGCATTCTGTCCAAGCAGAACAGCTACCGTAATATCGTCATAACTCATTTTACATTGATCTAAATGACCTGAAATTTTACAGGCATCTTCATCACATCAATACCTACAACTTTCATGTTTTGAGCAAAGTCTAATTCGGCCTCTAACCTAGTGATCTAAAACCGGACAGAATTGGGGATTTTCAAACCCTAACTTTCCAATTTTCCATCCAAATCCAAAATTAGTTGCATTTATCCACATTTCACATCCACTAGAGCCATTATAGTCCATTGCCAATCATCAAAGATGGCCACAACATTCATTTCATATGAAACCAGAAAAATTCCCAAGAAAATAGAAAACTTCACCAAATCACTTCAAACCAAGATAAAACCAGAAATTTCAGCACTTCACTCACTAATAAGCATAATTTAAGCTTCATAAGGTGTAAGAGGGTGTTCAAGCTTCACTTACCAAGAAACAAGGGAAAGAGAGATTGTGGTCACCTTTGCTCTTCAAACAAAGTTCACCAACACACTTACTATCACTAGAAGCAAAGTTTTTATGGATTAGAATCTAGTCTAAGCCTTTGGTGATGGAAGATTGAAGCTTATGGAAGCTTGGAAGTTGAAGAATTTCCTTTCTTCTTTGCTCAAAGTGGCCGGCCAACAAGAGAAGAAAATGGTGATTTTTGTGCATTTTTTTGATATTTATTCCTTTGGTCAAAACAAGTCAAGAAATGGAATAGTAAGTCTTAAAAGGCATCAAATGAGAAGGTGACACTTGTCACCTTATTAAATGCATTCCTATCTTTCTTTCCTCTCTCACATCAATCACTTCACACATTCTACTTATCACTTAACACCCGATAAAATTTTCACAGTATCCGAAACTTAACCTTATTGGCCGAATTTTTCCGAACTTATCGCACTAGTGGGTCCCACGTCCACTATTTACTCATAATTTTCTAAAAAGTCACCAATGCTAGAAAAATCATCTTAAAACTATAATTGCTCATAAAATCCACTAGGAAAATATTTCTAAGCCAGAAAATGCAGAAAACATGCAATTAAGGGGAAATAAACCCTAGGAAAATATTAGGGTTTTACGGGTTCTCACACTCTCCCCCCCTTAAAAGAATTTCGTCCTCGAAATTTCTCACCTTAATTCCCGAAAAGGTTTGGGTATTTCTTTCGCATTTCCTCTTCCATCTCCCAGGTGGCTTCCTCAACTCCGTGGTTTCTCCATAGCACCTTCACTAGTGGAATCCGTTTGTTTCGGAGCTCTTTGACTTTTCGATCGAGTACTTGAACCGGTTTCTCTTCATAGGCCAGTGATTCATCTACTTCGATATCCTCCGGTTGCAATACATGGGATGGATCAGGATGGTACTTCTTTAGCATTGCGACGTGAAATACGTCGTGGATTCGAGATAGACTGGATGGCAGTTCCAGTCGATACGCGACCGCTCCAACCCTCTGAAGGATCTTATAGGGTCCGACGTACCGTGGTTGAAGCTTCTTTCCTTTCCCCGTTGTAAGACTTCGTAAAGGTGTGATTTTGAGAAATACATGGTCTCCAACTTCAAATTCCAAATCTTTTCTTTGGTTATCCGCGTAGCTCTTTTGGCGACTTTGGGCAGTTTGGATTCGTTGCCGTATCAACTTAACCTTCTCATGAGCCTCTTCCATCCACGGAATAGTTGTCGGGTCCAGTGCTTTCTTTTCGCCAACTTCGTCCCAGTAAATTGGTGAGCGGCATTTGCGTCCGTAGAGAGCTTCGTACGGAGCCATTTGAATTGACGAATGGAAGCTATTGTTATATGCAAATTCGACTAAGGTCATGTGCTGACCCCAATTGCCTCCAAAGTCCAGAATGCACGTTCGTAGCATGTCCTCGAGAGTCTGAATCGTCCGTTCTGACTGGCCATCCGTCTGAGGATGATAGGTCGTGCTCAAGTTGAGTTTCGTCCCCAGGGTTTCTTGAAATTTCTGCCAAAACCGTGATACAAATCGTGGATCCCGATCGGAAACAATACTCACAGGTACACCGTGTAGTCTTACAACCTCATCCATGTATAGTCGAGCCAACTTGTCCATTGAATACTTCATGTTCACCGGCAAGAAATGGGCCGACTTGGTTAATCGATCAACGATCACCCAAACGGCATCGTGTCCTCTTTGCGTCCTCGGTAAACCGGAAACGAAGTCCATGGTAATGTTTTCCCACTTCCACTCGGGTATCTCCAAGGGTTGTAACAGACCCGATGGTTTTTGATGCTCTGCCTTCACTTGCTGGCAAATGAGACATTTTTGTACATATTGCGCGATTTCCTTCTTCATATTGTCCCACCAATAGGTTCCTTTCAGGTCTTGATACATCTTGCTGCTACCCGGATGGATTGTGTACTTAGATCTATGAGCTTCCTCCAGAATTTCTACTTTCAATGCCTCATCCTTTGGTACCACCACTCGGTTTTGGTACTTTAAAATACCCTCAGGACTCAAATTGAAGTTCGTTGTTTCTCCCTTATCCACTTTCTCTTTCCATTTCTGTACCATCAAATCTTCTTTTTGTGTCTCTTTAATACGTTCCAGTAGTGTGGAGGTAACCCTAATATTGCCAAAGATCACCTTATGGCTCCCTAGACAGGGTTTTCACTCGCACACGAATTCTAACAAACCCCATTCCTTAATCATTAGCCCTGCTATTTGCACCTTACGACTTAAAGCATCTGCTACCACATTTGCCTTTCCCGGATGGTAATTAATCGTGCAGTCGTAATCTTCCAAGAATTCCATCCATCGCCGTTGTCTCATATTCAGTTCCTTCTGGGAGAAGAGGTACCTAAGACTCTTGTGATCCGAAAACACTTCAAAGGTCACCCCGTATAGGTAATGCCTCCACTTTTTCAGAGCAAACACCACTGCAGCTAATTCTAGATCATGAGTCGGGTAGTTTTGCTCGTGAAGCTTCAATTTTCTAGAGGCGAAAGCAATCACATTCCGGTTCTGCATCAAAACGCACCCCAGTCCTTCTCGCGACGCATCCGCATATACTACAAACCCATCCACTCCATTTGGCAAGACCAGCACTGGAGCCATGGTCAGTCTTTTCTTTAATTCCTGAAAACTTGTTTCGCATCGGCCGTTCCAGATAAACTGGCCATGCTTCTTTGTCAAGTCAGTTAAAGGTCCTGCCAGTTTGGAAAAATCTTTAATAAACCGTCGGTAGTACCCAGCTAGCCCTAGAAAGCTGCGAATCTCCGTGGGAGTTTCTGGCCTTTTCCAATTTGTCACGGCCTCAACCTTCGCCGGATCCACCGAAATACCTTCGTGGGAGATCACGTGCCCTAGAAACGCTACTCTCTCCAACCAGAACTCGCATTTACTAAACTTGGCATACAGCTGATGTTCCCTCAATGTCTGCAACACCATTCTCAAATGCTTCTCATGCTCCTCGCGTGACTTGGAGTAGACCAAAATGTCGTCAATAAACACCACGACAAATCGGTCCAGGTAGGGTTTAAAAACCCTATGCATTAAGTCCATGAAGGCGGCGGGAGCATTAGTCAATCCAAAGGGCATAACGGCGAACTCGTAATGCCCGTATCTCGAGTTGAAAGCAGTTTTCGGAATATCCTCCTTCCTGATCAACAACTGGTAGTACCCCTGTCGGAGGTCCAACTTCGAGAAGACCACTGCTCCTTGCAGCTGGTCAAACAACTCGTCGATGTGGGGCAGTGGATACTTATTCTTGATCGTAACGTTGTTCAGCCCCCTATAGTCAATGCACATCCTCAACGTGCCGTCCTTCTTCTTCACAAACAAGACCGGAGCTCCCCAAGGAGACTCACTCTCGTGAATGAATCCCCGCTCCAAAAGGTCTTGCAGTTGCAACTTAAGCTCCTTAAGTTCTGCAGGCGCCATTCGGTAAGGGGTTTTCGAGATAGGTGCGGTTCCAGGTAAAAGATCTATTCGGAATTCTATCTCTCTTTCCGGAGGTAAGGCCACTAACTCATCAGGGAAAACATCCGGAAAGTCCCTCACTATGGCTACATCTTCTACCTTTAACTTATCCGTAGGGGTATTAATTAGAAAGGCCAAATATCCTTGCGCCCCTCTACTTATCAGTTTCCTAGCTCGAATGCCCGAAATGAGAGCAGATGAGGCTAACCTACCCCTTATATCCAATCTTAAGGTTGCCTCGCCAGGAATGCGAAATTCTACTATTTTCGTTTTACCATCCAGTTGGGCGTTATATTTGGCTAGCCAATCCATACCTAGAATCACATCGTACCCCTTAATGGACAAGCTAATCAGGTCTCCTAAAAATCTTCTCTCTCCTACCCATACATCGCAATCCTTATAAACCATACTAGTCACCAACCGTTGATTCCCCGTAGGTGTACTAACCTCTAAGTCATATGGTAAGCTAGCAGGTTTTATATCGATGCCACACATGAAATCAGGGTTAACAAACGAATGAGTGGCACCGGGATCAATTAACACTTTAGCAAAGCGGTGGAAAATAGGGATCGTACCTTCCACCACCTCGGAAGACTCTGGGACCTGATGGGGCTCTAAGGAATAAACCCTAGCTGGCACCTTAGGTTTGGATCCGTCTTCCTTGGCTGGTCCAGTGTTGGTTCTTGGCGGTAGTTGACTTCCTTTTCCATCCTGTTTCAGGACTGGGCATGTAGCTAATTGATGGTCCGCACTTCCACACCGCAGGCACTTACCCTGTTTTCTCCAACAGTTGTCTTCGGTGTGGTTCAGCTTTCCACAGTGCCCACAGGGACCGCGAGGTGCCGAAGCCGAGCCACCCTGAGCATTTCCCCTTTGTCCTCGCCCAGCTTGGCCACCCCTAAACGGAGTCCCTCTGCCTGATCCAGATTGTCGACCACCTCCCGTGCCTCGTCCAAACTTAGACGGAGTGCTCTTCTCACCTTGTCCGGACGTACTCCCAGGAAAACCACGCTTCTTAGCCTGGAAGTTTCGGACCTGAAGCCGTGCACTCTCAACCCGTTGAGCTTTTTCCATAGCCTCGCTAAACGTAGCGATTTGAGCCGCCGCGAGGTCTTTCTGGATCTCGACGTTCAAACCCTGAATGAAGCGCCTAACCCGTCGTTGCTCAGTTATGATTAGCTCAGGCGCGAATTTGGACAGGCGGGTAAACTGGCTCTCGTACTCCGCCACTGTCTGAGCCCCTTGCCGGAGCCGGATAAACTCGTCCTCCTTCCTCTCCTGGACTAGAGGAGGGAAAAACTTGGCATTAAATTCTCGGATGAAGTTCACCCAAGTCCTCGGTGTCTGCTCCCGTTCCCATTTTTGCCTAATGACGTTCCACCAGGAACGGGCCGCACCCTCTAGTTGAAACACGGCAAAAGTGACCTGCCGCTCGTCCGGATAGTGTAGGGCCGCGAATATATCAACCATTTTCTCCAGCCATTTCTCAGCTACATCGGGATCGGGTCCCCCAATAAACTTTGGCGGGGAAAACTTTTGAAAACGTTCTAGAGCTCTATCTTCGCTCTCATTATAATGGCCAGGGTTTCCGGGGTTTCCAGGGTTAGGGTTTGGGTTCTGGCCCTGTTGTTGCACTACTTGTGCAAGTAGGTTTGTCATTTGCTGCATAGCGGCAGCTATTTGAGCATTGGGGTCTATTTGGGGTTCAGGAATTGGGCCAGTAGAAGCTTCCCCAGTTTCCCTAACCGGTGTGGGTTGCCTAATACCGCGCCCACGTCCCCGACCACTTCGTGTACCTTCCATGAGTTCACTCGGTCTAGGCAAAAGTACTAAACCAAAGCAGTAATAAGGCAAGTAAGTAACACATA
This sequence comes from Coffea eugenioides, assembly GCF_003713205.1. NCBI lineage: Eukaryota > Viridiplantae > Streptophyta > Magnoliopsida > Gentianales > Rubiaceae > Coffea > Coffea eugenioides. The sequence continues at coordinate 94,825 of NW_020863234.1, read as the reverse complement.
AACTTTCACATTAACACACAGTTATACGTCGCAAACATGAGCACAAACACACATATATACAAGCCAAACATTTATACAAGCAGTCAGTCAAGTACGGCCAAAGCACGTACGTACACAAAAATCCACCTGAGGATAGGCCTATCAAAAGAGATTTACACGTAGCTAACTCTGCATCCAAAACGGTTAGCTAAGGCTCTATCCCTATCCCTATGTACATTCAAAAACCACCACTATCCAAAAGGTGCCCTAAGAGTCAGGGCCTAGTCAGTCGCTGGGGTCTGGGACCCAGGCGATGGGGTAGACTCCTCCCCAGGGTCGGCCTCCGCACACGAAGCCTCATCACTACACTCTTCCAGGCCGTCGTCACACAAATTAAGGATCGCCTCAGCGCGACCCCTGACCTTGCGAGCTCGCTTCAGCTCTCGCTCTCGTGCCTCCTTTAATTGAGCACAAAGGTCGTCCACTCGATCCTCAGCCTCAAGCACGTCATATTCTAACTCTTTTATACGCGCCGCTTGCTTATCCTTGGTCGCCCTATCTTGAATAGCATCGACCTCCAGTCGAGCATTCTCTCTTGCCAACCCCTTGCGCTCTTTATCCAGCGCAAACACGAGAGTGTTCGGATAAGCATATCTCTCTTTACACGGACACCGTCGAAGACGGTTCGACGGGCTCCAACGAATGACGGCCCCTCCCGGCCGTATCTGATAGGGGATCACAAGAAGTACTTTACGAGGTCTAGCCCCCGAAAGACTAGCACTAGTGTCACCCTGTTCGGCCATCCTACATCACAAGAACATGTAGTTATCAAAATAAGCTTAAAGGCCAAAAGCAACAATCCGTAAGGCAAACAATCCGATAACACCCAGGCTAATTCAAACCTAGGCTCTGATACCACCTGTGACAGCCCCACCTTCCCCTAAGGCGAACCAAAGGGGTTAGCGGACTGCCTGCCCAGCTCTCGCCAGGACTACGGTACAGTTAACGTCGTTCTATAACGTTCCGGAACACACCATTGCACGCAAACAAGTCAGAAAACACAAAATAAAAAAAATGAAAATTTGCGCCGAAGATGAATAGTGCAGGCCACGTCAGAATCCGGCCGGAATCTGGCCGGATTAGCGGCCGGATTCTTGGCCGGATACTGTCCAGTGAGCATCTCGAATTTTTTTCAAAAGTTCCACTCAATCCGGCCGGCAATCCGGCCAAGATTCCGGCCGGATTGTCTGGCCGGATACCGGCCAGTGAGCAACTGGCCGGATTTTCAAATTTTCACAGGCAATCCGGCCTTCAATCCGGCCAGTTTCTGGCCGGATTCAGGCCAGTGACCTTCGGTCAAATTTTTTTTCTTTTCCGTTTGAAAGCCGTGGTGATCCGAAATCCATCCAAACATTTACCAAACATATATATACAATGGAAACCAACATTTACAAGCCAAACGGCCTACCAAAGTATCCATTTCGTTCATACATATACAATAGCCATTTACCCCAAACATTGGTGCAATCAAAGCACTTAGGGTTTTCACCCTCAAGGAGCTAATCAAAATACATATACATGAGCTCAACTTGTCACAACCTTTTCCAAAAGAATTCATTTGCCTGTAAGGAAAACGAATAACACGGAATGAGCCAAAGCCCAGTGGTATACCACCCATTAAGCAATCAAATTCATATAAGAGTGAACCTTCATTTAAAGTGCACAATTAAGCAATGAAGCAAAACGGTAAAAGGATACGGTCGGCTCTCAAGAGCCCAATTCCACGCTTGCCATCTTGATCCAATTGCATTGACCCTCCGTCAATGGTACGAGTACCAAACCGTAGACCTCACTATACTTCCATTCCTTCCACCAAACATACCCCAACCGGGCCCGCACTCCAATTCAGTAGTTTTTGGTAATACTCGAGTTTACCGGAACCAAGGGTCTCATTACCACAAGGTTCCCCAGTACAGTCCCCGTGGCATGATAATTTTCACGACCAAGCCCTCGCCGGCTCGATCCAATTAACTACCATACGGGGTTGAGCTCATAAATGCAGTAAGGCCGTTGGACATTGTCCAAACGACATCAATTCAGTTTCCATGAAATGGAATTCACCAACCAATATATCCAGTTCAGTAATGCAATAAAACGGTAGCCATTCAGTGACAATATCAAAAGAGGTGAGGGCGGTCAAGTACACCCTCACCTTAATCAATTCCAATATGCAAGTAAGCCGTCAAGGCATCACATAAACATTTAGCAAAGCCACATAGTAACCATTTAGTGAGTAGTATACTCACCAAGTGAAAAAGTGGTGTTTCATACACCGCGATCACCAAAACGTCGTGAGCTACCGTCACGCCCTAGAATCACACAACAAATGCAATGAGACTCGAGAACGAGTCACCAAACAATGCTAAACACAACCCCAATAGGGTTTCATATGCATAAGTAGGCATGATAGCAAACCAGAAATTAAGATATGGCCTTAACTTAAGCCTTGATAGAAAAACCGTGTTTGAGCGTATAATGCGGTAATGGCGTCAATTTCACTACGGTTATCGGTTGGGGGTGTAAGACCCACCGTTTCGAAGCTATGAAACAGGGCTACAACAATGTAGAAGGGCACTCAATCCAGTTCCTAGTACCACTAGGTCAAAAATGCCAAAAACTATACCAGAATTCCCAAAACAGGTTTGCAAAAGACAGAAAACTGTAATCGGTATCTCTCAGTCTATACAAGTCCAACTGCCGAAATTCCAAAGGCATATGTTAGCTAAGACATTCAGCTACATTTCATCAGAAGACACCAACTCCAAAATCCAAACCAATTCCAGTCAAAATGTCCAATTACTATCGCAGTTTTCGCATTCTGTCCAAGCAGAACAGCTACCGTAATATCGTCATAACTCATTCTACATTGATCCAAATGACCTGAAATTTTACAGGCATCTTCATCACATCAATACCTACAACTTTCATGTTTTGAGAAAAGTCTAATTCGGTCTCTAACCTAGTGATCTAAAACCGGACAGAATTGGGGATTTTCAAACCCTAACTTTCCAATTTTCCATCCAAATCCAAAATTAGTTGCATTTATCCACATTTCACATCCACTAGAGCCATTATAGTCCATTGCCAATCATCAAAGATGGCCACAACATTCATTTCATATGAAACCAGAAAAATTCCCAAGAAAATAGAAAACTTCACCAAATCACTTCAAACCAAGATAAAACCAGAAATTTCAGCACTTCACTCACTAATAAGCATAATTTAAGCTTCATAAGGTGTAAGAGGGTGTTCAAGCTTCACTTACCAAGAAACAAGGGAAAGAGAGATTGTGGTCACCTTTGCTCTTCAAACAAAGTTCACCAACACACTTACTATCACTAGAAGCAAAGTTTTTATGGATTAGAATCTAGTCTAAGCCTTTGGTGATGGAAGATTGAAGCTTATGGAAGCTTGGAAGTTGAAGAATTTCCTTTCTTCTTTGCTCAAAGTGGCCGGCCAACAAGAGAAGAAAAATGGTGATTTTTGTGCATTTTTTTGATATTTATTCCTTTGGTCAAAACAAGTCAAGAAATGGAATAGTAAGTCTTAAAAGGCATCAAATGAGAAGGTGACACTTGTCACCTTATTAAATGCATTCCTATCTTTCTTTCCTCTCTCACATCAATCACTTCACACATTCTACTTATCACTTAACACCCGATAAAATTTTCACAGTATCCGAAACTTAACCTTATTGGCCGAATTTTTCCGAACTTATCGCACTAGTGGGTCCCACGTCCACTATTTACTCATAATTTTCTAAAAAGTCACCAATGCTAGAAAAATCATCTTAAAACTATAATTGCTCATAAAATCCACTAGGAAAATATTTCTAAGCCAGAAAATGCAGAAAACATGCAATTAAGGGGAAATAAACCCTAGGAAAATATTAGGGTTTTACGGGTTCTCACAATTTGGACTGAGTGTCCTTCTACATTGTTGTAGCCCTGTCTCTTAGCTTCGAAACGGTGGGTCTTGCACCTTCATCCGACAATCTTAACGCCTTTGATACCATTACCGTAAAATGACGTCAAAACTGTTTTTCTGGTTTTGAGCTAAACTTTCATTTCCGGACTTTTCCCTAGCTTGACTTGTACTAGTACTACTTGGAGCTTGCTGAATGGCTATTGGATGAACTTGTTGTTGTGTGTGTACCTTTGGGACTGGCTGAGGATATAATGAAGCCATGATGGCTGGAAAAGTAAGCAAATTCAGGGGAAGTGATGTCCAAACGTTGAAGGAACTTGTTTGCATTGAATTTGTGATTTAAGACTTGGATTTGAGCAAGGCAATGATATTTAATGGATGATTTCTGAGCCATGGAGGTGAGTGACCTCAAACTATTTCTAAAATTATTTATGAACCGTTTCTTGCATTATTTACTTTTGAACTGTTTCCAAATTTACTTTTGAACCGCTTTCCCGCATTATTTACTTTTGAACTGTTTTCAAAGTTAATTTTGGAACTGTTTTCTTACATATTATGCGTGCTTGCATATCAGTGTCTTGTTATTATTGATTTTGCTTTCAATGATTGTTAAAACGAGTTTTCTAGGCTAGTGTGTACTTTATCGCACTCGATCTAAATAAATATGAAATTTTCAATGATTAATGATTAAATACTACTTGCGCATGAATGTAAGCCTTTTGGGCTGAACTGGCCATTGCCCCTTGTTACCGGTCGTCTCGAGCCAGAAGCGGACTCGGTCGGGCGACTAGGAACTTGGGTGAACGTTTCGGTATACTCGAGTATTACCTTGTAGGTTGGTGGAGCCTGGCCAAAAGCCAGGGACGGGGTGAATGAATGCACGAATGAAACCAAAAATGCAATGAAATGACAGGAGAACGAACGTAATCTTTTCATGAATGTTACTATCGTTTTCCATTGCACCTGTTTCTTGAATTATTGATACTCCATATTTAATGTTTTGTAAACGTTGTAATTGTTTCTAGACTTATCATTTGATTTACGACATCATTGAAATGAACTATTGTTAAACAGATTTGATTACTGATTTTATTGGTTACTCGCTGAGCTTCTAGCTCACCCCAAAATGTTTTATTCCCCTCCACAGGGCTCAAGGCGAAGGAAGGGCTTGTAGTGTTTATTCATGGATTATCTCATGTATGGATTGAACTTGGATTTTTCTTTTGTGTAATCATTCATATTGGGATTGTATTGAACGTTTAGAATTGATTGGATGTGTAATAGTCTAGTTTTGGACTTCCTCCTGTAGAATAATTGTGATCAAGGATCAGAGTGGCGCAGTGGAAGCGTGGACGCTTCGCTTTTGATATGTAAAGTTTTGGGATATTTGATTTTTATTTGATATATATATCTTGAAATTCCATTGAGGATTGTAGTGAACGACTGAGTCCCGGCGAGAGCCGGACAGGCGGCCCGCCGAACCCTCTGGTTCGCCTCAGGGGGAGGTGGGGCCGTGACAGTTGGTATCAGAGCCGGACTGTGGGTTTGATTTGACTCTTAGTGTTTACTTGGAATGCTTGAGTGATTCTTGCGGAATGTCTTGCATTGATTAATACAAGATGGAATGTCGAGGACGACATTCTTTTAAGGAGGGGAGATTGTGACGCCCCGAAATGTATAAGTGTGAGAACCCGTACTTTTCCCATTTTCTAGGGTTTTATTTATTTAATGGCTTGTTTTCTGCGTTTTCTTTAGTAGGAAAATTTTCTAGATATTTTTAAGGAGCAGATATAGTTTTTGGATGATTTTTCTAGTATCAAATAGGTTTTGAGAAATTAAGAGTATATATCGGACGTGGAACCCACTAGTGCGAAAGTTCGGAAAAATTCGGCCAATAAGGTTAAGTTCCGGATACTGGGTGAAATTTATCGGGTGTTAAGAGATAAGTGGAGGATGAGATGTGATTGATGTGAGAGGAAACAAAAGGATAGAAATGCATTTAATGAAGTGACACGTGTCACTTTGTGAGTGGTTGAAGCCTAAGACAACTATTCACCTTTTTGACCTTTCTTACCCTTGGATTAAATATCTCAAAAATTGACTAAAAATTCACTCTTTCTTTCTCCATGTTGGCCGGCCACCTTAAGCTCAAGAAGAAAGAAAACTTCTCCAATTTTAAGCTTCCAACTAGCTCAAATCATCCAAACCAATTGCTTACAATTGTTTCTACTCCATAAAATCCCTCCATTTGGTGCTAGTAAGTGATTTTGTGGAAGTGTTCAAGGAAGCTAAGGTGTTCTACAACTCCTCTTCTCTTGTTTACTAGGTAAGTGGTGATTGACCTTCCTCCTACACTTAATGAAGCTTAAGATGTGCTTAGTGGTAGCTAAAGTGCTGAAATTTGTGGCTTATTTCTTGGTTTGAGATGAATTGGTGAAGTTTTTATTTTATTGATGAATTTTCTGGTTTAATGTGATCATGATGTTGTGGTTATTTATGATGGTTGTTAATGAGGGGTAATGACTCTAGTAGGTGTAAATGATTGGTAATTGCAACCAATTTTGGGTTTGGAAGGAATTTGAGGAAGTTAGTGTTTCATAACCCCCTTTCTGTCTGGTTTTATATCTCATGGTTCGAGGCCGAATTGGCCTTTGCTTAAAACATGAAAGTTGTATGTATTGATGTGTTTGAGATGACTGTAAAATTTCAGGTCATTTGGAGTAGTGTAGAGTGAGAAATTTCGAAATTACTATTGCCATTCTGGGTTCATCAGGATGGCCGAACTGCGCCTGTAATCGGCTGTTTTGACTGGAATTTCTTTGGATTTGGTTGTTGAGATCTTCTGATGAAATGTATCTTGATGTCTTAGCTACCTCCTGCCTTTGGAATCAATGAATTTGGACTTGTACAGACTGAGTTGGACTAATTACAGCATAGTGTAATTTGTAAACCTGCAATTAAGGTTCTGGTTTGGTGTTTTGCATTTTTGACCTAGTTGTGCAAGGATTTGGACTGAGTGGCCTTCTACATTGTTGTAGCCCTGTCTCTTAGCTTCGAAACGGTGGGTCTTTCACCTTCATCCAACAATCTTAGTGCCTTTGATACCATTACCGTAAAATGACGTCAAAACTGTTTTTCTGGTTTTGAGCTAAACTTTCATTTCCGGACTTTTCCCTAGCTTGACTTGTACTAGTACTACTTGGAGCTTGCTGAATGGCTATTGGATGAACTTGTTCTTGTGTGTGTACCTTTGGGACTGGCTGAGGATATAATGAAGCCATAATGGCTGGAAAAATAAGCAAATTCAGGGGAAGTGCTGTCCAAACGTTGAAGGAACTTGTTTGCATTGAGTTTGTGATTTAAGACTTGGATTTGAGCAAGGCAATGATATTTAATGGATGATTTCTGAGCCATGGAGGTGAGTGACCTCAAACAATTTCTAAAATTATTTATGAACCGTTTCTTGCATTATTTACTTTTGAACTGTTTCCAAATTTACTTTTGAACCGCTTTCCCGCATTATTTACTTTTGAACTGTTTTCAAAGTTAATTTTGGAACTGTTTTCTTACATATTATGCGTGCTTGCATATCAGTGTCTTGTTATTATTGATTTTGCTTTCAATGATTGTTAAAACGAGTTTTCTAGGCGAGTGTGTACTTTATCGCACTCGATCTAAATAAATATGAAATTTTCAATGATTAATGATTAAATGCTACTTGCGCATGAATGTAAGCCTTTTGGGCTGAACTGGCCATTGCCCCTTGTTACCGATCGTCTCGAGCCAGAAGCGGACTCGGTCGGGCGACTAGGAACTTGGGTGAACGTTTCGGTATACTCGAGTATTACCTTGTAGGTTGGTGGAGCCAGGCCAAAAGCCAGGGACGGGGTGAATGAATGCACGAATGAAACCAAAAATGCAATTAAATGACAGGAGAACGAACGTATCTTTTCATGAATGTTACTATCGCTTTCCATTGTACCTGTTTCTTGAATTATTGATACTCCATATTTAATGTTTTGAAAACGTTGTAATTGTTTCTAGATTTATCATTTGATTTACGACATCATTGAAATGAACTATTGTTAAACAGATTTGATTACTGATTTTATTGGTTACTCGCTGAGCTTCTAGCTCACCCCAAAATGTTTTATTCCCCTCCACAGGGCTCAAGGCGAAGGAAGGGCTTGTAGTGTTTATTCATGGATTATCTCATGTATGGATTGAACTTGGATTTCCTTTTGTGTAATCATTCATATTGGGATTGTATTGAACGTTTAGAATTGATTGGATGTGTAATAGTCTAGTTTTGGACTTCCTCCGTAGAATAATTGTGATCAAGGATCAGAGTGGCGCAGTGGAAGCGTGGACGCTTCGCTTTTGATATGTAAAGTTTTGGGATATTTGATTTTTATTTGATATATATATCTTGAAATTCCATTGAGGATTGTAGTGAACGACTGAGTCCCGGCGAGAGCCGGGCAGGCGGCCCGCCGAACCCTCTGGTTCGCCTCAGGGGGAGGTGGGGCCGTGACAGTTGGTATCAGAGCCGGACTGTGGGTTTGATTTGACTCTTAGTGTTTACTTGGAATGCTTGAGTGATTCTTGCGGAATGTCTTGCATTGATTAATACAAGATGGAATGTCGAGGATGACATTCTTTTAAGGAGGGGAGATTGTGACGCCCCGAAAAGTATAAGTGTGAGAACCCGTACTTTTCCCATTTTCTAGGGTTTTATTTATTTAATGGCTTGTTTTCTGCGTTTTCTTTAGTAGGGAAATTTTCTAGATATTTTTAAGGAGCACATATAGTTTTTGGATGATTTTTCTAGTATCAAATAGGTTTTGAGAAATTAAGAGTATATATCGGACGTGGGACCCACTAGTGCGAATGTTCGGAAAAATTCGACCAATAAGGTTAAGTTCCGGATACTGGGTGAAATTTATCGGGTGTTAAGAGATAAGTGGAGGATGAGATGTGATTGATGTGAGAGGAAACAAAAGGATAGAAATGCATTTAATGAAGTGACACGTGTCACTTTGTGAGTGGTTGAAGCCTAAGACAACTATTCACCTTTTTGACCTTTCTTACCCTTGGATTAAATATCTCAAAAATTGACTAAAAATTCACTCTTTCTTTCTCCATGTTGGCCGGCCACCTTAAGCTCAAGAAGAAAGAAAACTTCTCCAATTTTAAGCTTCCAACTAGCTCAAATCATCCAAACCAATTGCTTACAATTGTTTCTACTCCATAAAATCCCTCCATTTGGTGCTAGTAAGTGATTTTGTGGAAGTGTTCAAGGAAGCTAAGGTGTTCTACAACTCCTCTTCTCTTGTTTACTAGGTAAGTGGTGATTGACCTTCCTCCTACACTTAATGAAGCTTAAGATGTGCTTAGTGGTAGCTAAAGTGCTGAAATTTGTGGCTTATTTCTTGGTTTGAGATGAATTGGTGAAATTTTTATTTTATTGATGAATTTTCTGGTTTAATGTGATCATGATGTTGTGGTTATTTATGATGGTTGGTAATGAGGGGTAATGACTCTAGTAGGTGTAAATGATTGGTAATTGCAACCAATTTTGGGTGTGGAAGGAATTTGATGAAGTTAGGGTTTCATAACCCCCTTTCTGTCCGGTTTTATATCTCATGGTTCGAGGCCGAATTGGCATTTTCTTAAAACATGAAAGTTGTATGTATTGATGTGTTTGAGATGCCTGTAAAATTTCAGATCATTTGGAGTAGTGTAGAGTGAGAAATGTCGAAATTACTATTGCTGTTCTGGGTTCATCAGGATGGCCGAACTGCGCCTGTAATCGGCTGTTTTGACTGGAATTTCTTTGGATTTGGTTGTTGAGATCTTCTGATGAAATGTATCTTGATGTCTTAGCTACTGCCTGCCTTTGGAATCAATGAATTTGGACTTGTACAGACTGAGTTGGACTAATTACAGCATAGTGTAATTTGTAAACCTGCAATTAAGGTTCTGGTTTGGTGTTTTGCATTTTTGACCTAGTTGTGCTAGGATTTGGACTGAGTGGCCTTCTACATTGTTGTAGCCCTGTCTCTTAGCTTCGAAACGGTGGGTCTTTCACCTTCATCCGACAATCTTAGCGCCTTTGATACCATTACCGCAAAATGACGTCAAAACTGTTTTTCTGCTTTTGAGCTAAACTTTCATTTCCGGACTTTTCCCTAGCTTGACTTGTACTAGTACTACTTGGAGCTTGCTGAATGGCTATTGGATGAACTGTTGTTGTGTGTGTACCTTTGGGACTTGCTGAGGATATAATGAAGCCATGATGGCTGGAAAAGTAAGCAAAATTCAGGGGAAGTGCTGTCCAAACGTTGAAGGAACTTTTTGCACTGAGTTTGTGATTTAAGACTTGGATTTGAGCAAGGCAATGATATTAATGGATGATTTCTGAGCCATGGAGGTGAGTGACCTCAAACTATTTCTAAAATTATTTATGAACCGTTTCTTGCATTATTTACTTTTGAACTGTTTCCAAATTTACTTTTGAACCGCTTTCCCGCATTATTTACTTTTGAACTGTTTTCAAAGTTAATTTTGGAACTGTTTCTTACATATTATGCGTGCCTTGCATATCAGTGTCTTGTTATTATGATTTTGCTTTCAATGATTGTTAAAACGAGTTTTCTAGGCGAGTGTGTACTTTATCGCACTCGATCTAAATAAATATGAAATTTTCAATGATTAATGATTAAATGCTACTTGCGCATGAATGTAAGCCTTTTGGGCTGAACTGGCCATTGCCCCTTGTTACCCGGTCGTCTCGAGCCAGAAGCGACTCGGTCGGGCGACTAGGACTTGGGTGAACGTTTCGGTATAACTCGAGTATTACCTTGTAGGTTGGTGAGCCTGGCCAAAAGCCAGGGACGGGGTGAATGAATGCACGAATGAAACCAAAAATGCAATGAAATGACAGGAGAACGAACGTATCTTTTCATGAATGTTACTATCGTTTTCCATTGCACCTGTTTCTTGAATTATTGATACTCCATATTTAATGTTTTGTAAACGTTGTAATTGTTTCTAGACTTATCATTTGATTTACGACATCATTGAAATGAACTATTGTTAAACAGATTTGATTACTGATTTTATTGGTTACTCGCTGAGCTTCTAGCTCACCCCAAAATGTTTTATTCCCCTCCACAGGGCTCAAGGCGAAGGAAGGGCTTGTAGTGTTTATTCATGGATTATCTCATGTATGGATTGAACTTGGATTTCCTTTTGTGTAATCATTCATATTGGGATTGTATTGAACGTTTAGAATTGATTGGATGTGTAATAGTCTAGTTTTGGACTTCCTCCCGTAGAATAATTGTGATCAAGGATCAGAGTGGCGCAGTGGAAGCGTGGACGCTTCGCTTTTGATATGTAAAGTTTTGGGATATTTGATTTTTATTTGATATATATATATCTTGAAATTCCATTGAGGATTGTAGTGAACGACTGAGTCCCGGCGAGAGCCGGGCAGGCGGCCCGCCGAACCCTCTGGTTCGCCTCAGGGGGAGGTGGGGCCGTGACAGTTGGTATCAGAGCCGGACTGTGGGTTTGATTTGACTCTTAGTGTTTACTTGGAATGCTTGAGTGATTCTTGCGGAATGTCTTGCATTGATTAATACAAGATGGAATGTCGAGGACGACATTCTTTTAAGGAGGGGAGATTGTGACGCCCCGAAAAGTATAAGTGTGAGAACCCGTACTTTTCCCATTTTCTAGGGTTTTATTTATTTAATGGCTTGTTTTCTGCGTTTTCTTTAGTAGGGAAATTTTCTAGATATTTTTAAGGAGCAGATATAGTTTTTGGATGATTTTTCTAGTATCAAATAGGTTTTGAGAAATTAAGAGTATATATCGGACGTGGGACCCACTAGTGCGAAAGTTCGGAAAAATTCGGCCAATAAGGTTAAGTTCCGGATACTGGGTGAAATTTATCGGGTGTTAAGAGATAAGTGGAGGATGAGATGTGATTGATGTGAGAGGAAACAAAAGGATAGAAATGCATTTAATGAAGTGACACGTGTCACTTTGTGAGTGGTTGAAGACTAAGACAACTATTCACCTTTTTGACCTTTCTTACCCTTGGATTAAATATCTCAAAAATTGACTAAAAATTCACTCTTTCTTTCTCCATGTTGGCCGGCCACCTTAAGCTCAAGAAGAAAGAAAACTTCTCCAATTTTAAGCTTCCAACTAGCTCAAATCATCCAAACCAATTGCTTACAATTGTTTCTACTCCATAAAATCCCTCCATTTGGTGCTAGTAAGTGATTTTGTGGAAGTGTTCAAGGAACCTAAGGTGTTCTACAACTCCTCTTCTCTTGTTTACTAGGTAAGTGGTGATTGACCTTCCTCCTACACTTAATGAAGCTTAAGATGTGCTTAGTGGTAGCTAAAGTGCTGAAATTTGTGGCTTATTTCTTGGTTTGAGATGAATTGGTGAAATTTTTATTTTATTGATGAATTTTCTGGTTTAATGTGATCATGATGTTGTGGTTATTTATGATGGTTGGTAATGAGGGGTAATGACTCTAGTAGGTGTAAATGATTGGTAATTGCAACCAATTTTGGGTGTGGAAGGAATTTGATGAAGTTAGGGTTTCATAACCCCCTTTCTGTCCGGTTTTATATCTCATGGTTCGAGGCCGAATTGGCATTTTCTTAAAACATGAAAGTTGTATGTATTGATGTGTTTGAGATGCCTGTAAAATTTCAGATCATTTGGAGTAGTGTATAGAGAGAAATGTCGAAATTACTATTGCTGTTCTGGGTTCATCAGGATGGCCGAACTGCGCCTGTAATCGGCTGTTTTGACTGGAATTTCTTTGGATTTGGTTGTTGAGATCTTCTGATGAAATGTATCTTGATGTCTTAGCTACTGCCTGCCTTTGGAATCAATGAATTTGGACTTGTACAGACTGAGTTGGACTAATTACAGCATAGTGTAATTTGTAAACCTGCAATTAAGGTTCTGGTTTGGTGTTTTGCATTTTTGACCTAGTTGTGCTAGGATTTGGACTGAGTGGCCTTCTACATTGTTGTAGCCCTGTCTCTTAGCTTCGAAACGGTGGGTCTTTCTCCTTCATCCGACAATCTTAGCACCTTTGATACCATTACCGCAAAATGACGTCAAAACTGTTTTTCTGGTTTTGAGCTAAACTTTCATTTCCGGACTTTTCCCTAGCTTGACTTGTACTAGTACTACTTGGAGCTTGCTGAATGGCTATTGGATGAACTTGTTGTTGTGTGTGTACCTTTGGGACTGGCTGAGGATATAATGAAGCCATGATGGCTGGAAAAGTAAGCAAATTCAGGGGAAGTGCTGTCCAAACGTTGAAGGAACTTGTTTGCATTGAGTTTGTGATTTAAGACTTGGATTTGAGCAAGGCAATGATATTTAATGGATGATTTCTGAGCCATGGAGGTGAGTGACCTCAAACTATTTCTAAAATTATTTATGAACCGTTTCTTGCAATTATTTAACTTTTGAAAACTGTTTCCAAATTTACTTTTGAACCGCTTTCCCGCATTATTTAATTACTTTTGAACTGTTTTCAAAGTTAATTTTGGAACTGTTTTTCTTACATATTATGCGTGCTTGCATATCAGTGTCTTGTTATTATTGATTTTGCTTTCAATGATTGTTTAAAACGAGTTTTCTAGGCGAGTGTGTACTTTATCGCACTCGATCTAAATAAATATGAAATTTTCAATGATTAATTGATTAAATGACTTGCGCATGAATGTAGGCCTTTTGGCTGGAACTGGCATTGCCCCTTGTTACCGGTCGTCTCGAGCCAGAAGCGGACTCGGTCGGGCGACTAGGAACTTGGGTGAACGTTTGGTATACTCGAGTATTACCTTGTAGGTTGGTGGAGCCTGGCCAAAAGCCAGGGACGGGGTGAATGAATGCACGAATGAAACCAAAAATGCAATGAAATGACAGGAGAACGAACGTATCTTTTCATGAATGTTACTATCGCTTTCCATTGCACCTGTTTCTTGAATTATTGATACTCCATATTTAATGTTTTGAAAACGTTGTAATTGTTTCTAGACTTATCATTTGATTTACGACATCATTGAAATGAACTATTGTTAAACAGATTTGATTACTGATTTTATTGGTTACTCGCTGAGCTTCTAGCTCACCCCAAAATGTTTTATTCCCCTCCACAGGGCTCAAGGCGAAGGAAGGGCTTGTAGTGTTTATTCATGGATTATCTCATGTATGGATTGAACTTGGATTTCCTTTTGTGTAATCATTCATATTGGGATTGTATTGAACGTTTAGAATTGATTGGATGTGTAATAGTCTAGTTTTGGACTTCCTCCTGTAGAATAATTGCGATCAAGGATCAGAGTGGCGCAGTGGAAGCGTGGACGCTTCGCTTTTGATATGTAAAGTTTTGGGATATTTGATTTTTATTTGATATATATATCTTGAAATTCCATTGAGGATTGTAGTGAACGACTGAGTGCCGGCGAGAGCCGGGCAGGCGGCCCGCCGAACCCTCTGGTTCGCCTCAGGGGGAGGTGGGGCCGTGACAGTTGGTATCAGAGCCGGACTGTGGGTTTGATTTGACTCTTAGTGTTTACTTGGAATGCTTGAGTGATTCTTGCGGAATGTCTTGCATTGATTAATACAAGATGGAATGTCGAGGATGACATTCTTTTAAGGAGGGGAGATTGTGACGCCCCGAAAAGTATAAGTGTGAGAACCCGTACTTTTCCCATTTTCTAGGGTTTTATTTATTTAATGGCTTGTTTTCTGCGTTTTCTTTAGTAGGGAAATTTTCTAGATATTTTTAAGGAGCACATATAGTTTTTGGATGATTTTTCTAGTATCAAATAGGTTTTGAGAAATTAAGAGTATATATCGGACGTGGGACCCACTAGTGCGAATGTTCGGAAAAATTCGGCCAATAAGGTTAAGTTCCGGATACTGGGTGAAATTTATCGGGTGTTAAGAGATAAGTGGAGGATGAGATGTGATTGATGTGAGAGGAAACAAAAGGATAGAAATGCATTTAATGAAGTGACACGTGTCACTTTGTGAGTGGTTGAAGCCTAAGACAACTATTCACCTTTTTGACCTTTCTTACCCTTGGATTAAATATCTCAAAAATTGACTAAAAATTCACTCTTTCTTTCTCCATGTTGGCCGGCCACCTTAAGCTCAAGAAGAAAGAAAACTTCTCCAATTTTAAGCTTCCAACTAGCTCAAATCATCCAAACCAATTGCTTACAATTGTTTCTACTCCATAAAATCCCTCCATTTGGTGCTAGTAAGTGATTTTGTGGAAGTGTTCAAGGAAGCTAAGGTGTTCTACAACTCCTCTTCTCTTGTTTACTAGGTAAGTGGTGATTGACCTTCCTCCTACACTTAATGAAGCTTAAGATGTGCTTAGTGGTAGCTAAAGTGCTGAAATTTGTGGCTTATTTCTTGGTTTGAGATGAATTGGTGAAGTTTTTATTTTATTGATGAATTTTCTGGTTTAATGTGATCATGATGTTGTGGTTATTTATGATGGTTGGTAATGAGGGGTAATGACTCTAGTAGGTGTAAATGATTGGTAATTGCAACCAATTTTGGGTTTGGAAGGAATTTGAGGAAGTTAGGGTTTCATAACCCCCTTTCTGTCCGGTTTTATATCTCATGGTTCGAGGCCGAATTGGCCTTTGCTTAAAACATGAAAGTTGTATGTATTGATGTGTTTGAGATGCCTGTAAAATTTCAGATCATTTGGAGTAGTGTAGAGTGAGAAATGTCGAAATTACTATTGCTGTTCTGGGTTCATCAGGATGGCCGAACTGCGCCTGTAATCGGCTGTTTTGACTGGAATTTCTTTGGATTTGGTTGTTGAGATCTTCTGATGAAATGTATCTTGATGTCTTAGCTACCACCTGCCTTTGGAATCAATGAATTTGGACTTGTACAGACTGAGTTGGACTAATTACAGCATAGTGTAATTTGTAAACCTGCAATTAAGGTTCTGGTTTGGTGTTTTGCATTTTTGACCTAGTTGTGCTAGGATTTGGACTGAGTGTCCTTCTACATTGTTGTAGCCCTGTCTCTTAGCTTCGAAACGGTGGGTCTTTCACCTTCATCCGACAATCTTAGCGCCTTTGATACCATTACCGCAAAATGACGTCAAAACTATTTTTCTGGTTTTGAGCTAAACTTTCATTTCCGGACTTTTCCCTAGCTTGACTTGTACTAGTACTACTTGGAGCTTGCTGAATGGCTATTGGATGAACTTGTTGTTGTGTGTGTACCTTTGGGACTGGCTGAGGATATAATGAAGCCATGATGGCTGGAAAAGTAAGCAAATTCAGGGGAAGTGCTGTCCAAACGTTGAAGGAACTTGTTTGCATTGAGTTTGTGATTTAAGACTTGGATTTGAGCAAGGCAATGATATTTAATGGATGATTTCTGAGCCATGGAGGTGAGTGACCTCAAACTATTTCTAAAATTATTTATGAACCGTTTCTTGCATTATTTACTTTTGAACTGTTTCCAAATTTACTTTTGAACCGCTTTCCCGCATTATTTACTTTTGAACTGTTTTCAAAGTTAATTTTGGAACTGTTTTCTTACATATTATGCGTGCTTGCATATCAGTGTCTTGTTATTATTGATTTTGCTTTCAATGATTGTTAAAACGAGTTTTCTAGGCGAGTGTGTACTTTATCGCACTCGATCTAAATAAATATGAAATTTTCAATGATTAATGATTAAATGCTACTTGCGCATGAATGTAAGCCTTTTGGGCTGAACTGGCCATTGCCCCTTGTTACCGGTCGTCTCGAGCCAGAAGCGGACTCGGTCGGGCGACTAGGAACTTGGGTGAACGTTTCGGTATACTCGAGTATTACCTTGTAGGTTGGTGGAGCCTGGCCAAAAGCCAGGGACGGGGTGAATGAATGCACGAATGAAACCAAAAATGCAATGAAATGACAGGAGAACGAACGTATCTTTTCATGAATGTTACTATCGTTTTCCATTGCACCTGTTTCTTGAATTATTGATACTCCATATTTAATGTTTTGTAAACGTTGTAATTGTTTCTAGACTTATCATTTGATTTACGACATCATTGAAATGAACTATTGTTAAACAGATTTGATTACTGATTTTATTGGTTACTCGCTGAGCTTCTAGCTCACCCCAAAATGTTTTATTCCCCTCCACAGGGCTCAAGGCGAAGGAAGGGCTTGTAGTGTTTATTCATGGATTATCTCATGTATGGATTGAACTTGGATTTTTCTTTTGTGTAATCATTCATATTGGGATTGTATTGAACGTTTAGAATTGATTGGATGTGTAATAGTCTAGTTTTGGACTTCCTCCTGTAGAATAATTGTGATCAAGGATCAGAGTGGCGCAGTGGAAGCGTGGACGTTTCGCTTTTGATATGTAAAGTTTTGGGATATTTGATTTTTCTTTGATATATATATCTTGAAATTCCATTGAGGATTGTAGTGAACGACTGAGTCCCGGCGAGAGCCGGGCAGGCGGCCCGCCGAACCCTCTGGTTCGCCTCAGGGGGAGGTGGGGCCGTGACAGTTGGTATCAGAGCCGGACTGTGGGTTTGATTTGACTCTTAGTGTTTACTTGAAATGCTTGAGTGATTCTTGCGGAATGTCTTGCATTGATTAATACAAGATGGAATGTCGAGGACGACATTCTTTTAAGGAGGGGAGATTGTGACGCCCCGAAAAGTATAAGTGTGAGAACCTGTACTTTTCCCATTTTCTAGGGTTTTATTTATTTAATGGCTTGTTTTCTGCGTTTTCTTTAGTAGGGAAATTTTCTAGATATTTTTAAGGAGCAGATATAGTTTTTGGATGATTTTTCTAGTATCAAATAGGTTTTGAGAAATTAAGAGTATATATCGGACGTGGGACCCACTAGTGCGAAAGTTCGGAAAAATTCGGCCAATAAGGTTAAGTTCCGGATACTGGGTGAAATTTATCGGGTGTTAAGAGATAAGTGGAGGATGAGATGTGATTGATGTGAGAGGAAACAAAAGGATAGAAATGCATTTAATGAAGTGACACGTGTCACTTTGTGAGTGGTTGAAGCCTAAGACAACTATTCACCTTTTTGACCTTTCTTACCCTTGGATTAAATATCTCAAAAATTGACTAAAAATTCACTCTTTCTTTCTCCATGTTGGCCGGCCACCTTAAGCTCAAGAAGAAAGAAAACTTCTCCAATTTTAAGCTTCCAACTAGCTCAAATCATCCAAACCAATTGCTTACAATTGTTTCTACTCCATAAAATCCCTCCATTTGGTGCTAGTAAGTGATTTTGTGGAAGTGTTCAAGGAAGCTAAGGTGTTCGACAACTCCTCTTCTCTTGTTTACTAGGTAAGTGGTGATTGACCTTCCACCTACACTTAATGAAGCTTAAGATGTGCTTAGTGGTAGCTAAAGTGCTGAAATTTGTGGCTTATTTCTTGGTTTGAGATGAATTGGTGAAGTTTTTATTTTATTGATGAATTTTCTGGTTTAATGTGATCATGATGTTGTGGTTATTTATGATGGTTGGTAATGAGGGGTAATGACTCTAGTAGGTGTAAATGATTGGTAATTGCAACCAATTTTGGGTTTGGAAGGAATTTGAGGAAGTTAGGGTTTCATAACCCCCTTTCTGTCCGGTTTTATATCTCATGGTTCGAGGCCGAATTGGCCTTTTCTTAAAACATGAAAGTTGTATGTATTGATGTGTTTGAGATGCCTGTAAAATTTCAGGTCATTTGGAGTAGTGTAGAGTGAGAAATGTCGAAATTACTATTGCTGTTCTGGGTTCATCAGGATGGCCGAACTGCGCCTGTAATCGGCTGTTTTGACTGGAATTTCTTTGGATTTGGTTGTTGAGATCTTCTGATGAAATGTATCTTGATGTCTTAGCTACCGCCTGCCTTTGGAATCAATGAATTTTCACTTGTACAGACTGAGTTGGACTAATTACAGCATAGTGTAATTTGTAAACCTGCAATTAAGGTTCTGGTTTGGTGTTTTGCATTTTTGACCTAGTTGTGCTAGGATTTGGACTGAGTGGCCTTCTACATTGTTGTAGCCCTGTCTCTTAGCTTCGAAACGGTGGGTCTTGCACCTTCATCCGACAATCTTAACGCCTTTGATACCATTACCGTAAAATGACGTCAAAACTGTTTTTCTGGTTTTGAGCTAAACTTTCATTTCCGGACTTTTCCCTAGCTTGACTTGTACTAGTACTACTTGGAGCTTGCTGAATGGCTATTGGATGAACTTGTTGTTGTGTGTGTACCTTTGGGACTGGCTGAGGATATAATGAAGCCATGATGGCTGGAAAAGTAAGCAAATTCAGGGGAAGTGCTGTCCAAACGTTGAAGGAACTTGTTTGCATTGAGTTTGTGATTTAAGACTTGGATTTGAGCAAGGCAATGATATTTAATGGATGATTTCTGAGCCATGGAGGTGAGTGACCTCAAACTATTTCTAAAATTATTTATGAACCGTTTCTTGCATTATTTACTTTTGAACTGTTTCCAAATTTACTTTTGAACCGCTTTCCCGCATTATTTACTTTTGAACTGTTTTCAAAGTTAATTTTGGAACTGTTTTCTTACATATTATGCGTGCTTGCATATCAGTGTCTTGTTATTATTGATTTTGCTTTCAATGATTGTTAAAACGAGTTTTCTAGGCGAGTGTGTACTTTATCGCACTCGACCTAAATAAATATGAAATTTTCAATGATTAATGATTAAATGCTACTTGCGCATGAATGTAAGCCTTTTGGGCTGAACTGGCCATTGCCCCTTGTTACCGGTCGTCTCGAGCCAGAAGCGGACTCGGTCGGGCGACTAGGAACTTGGGTGAACGTTTCCATATACTCGAGTATTACCTTGTAGGTTGGTGGAGCCTGGCCAAAAGCCAGGGACGGGGTGAATGAATGCACGAATGAAACCAAAAATGCAATTAAATGACAGGAGAACGAACGTATCTTTTCATGAATGTTACTATCGCTTTCCATTGTACCTGTTTCTTGAATTATTGATACTCCATATTTAATGTTTTGTAAACGTTGTAATTGTTTCTAGACTTATCATTTGATTTACGACATCATTGAAATGAACTATTGTTAAACAGATTTGATTACTGATTTTATTGGTTACTCGCTGAGCTTCTAGCTCACCCCAAAATGTTTTATTCCCCTCCACAGGGCTCAAGGCGAAGGAAGGGCTTGTAGTGTTTATTCATGGATTATCTCATGTATGGATTGAACTTGGATTTCCTTTTGTGTAATCATTCATATTGGGATTGTACTGAACGTTTAGAATTGATTGGATGTGTAATAGTCTAGTTTTGGACTTCCTCCTATAGAATAATTGCGATCAAGGATCAGAGTGGCGCAGTGGAAGCGTGGACGCTTCGCTTTTGATATGTAAAGTTTTGGGATATTTGATTTTTATTTGATATATATATCTTGAAATTCCATTGAGGATTGTAGTGAACGACTGAGTGCCGGCGAGAGCCGGGCAGGCGGCCCGCCGAACCCTCTGGTTCGCCTCAGGGGGAGGTGGGGCCGTGACAGTTGGTATCAGAGCCGGACTGTGGGTTTGATTTGACTCTTAGTGTTTACTTGGAATGCTTGAGTGATTCTTGCGGAATGTCTTGCATTGATTAATACAAGATGGAATGTCGAGGATGACATTCTTTTAAGGAGGAGAGATTGTGACGCCCCGAAAAGTATAAGTGTGAGAACCCGTACTTTTCCCATTTTCTAGGGTTTTATTTATTTAATGGCTTGTTTTCTGCGTTTTCTTTAGTAGGGAAATTTTCTAGATATTTTTAAGGAGCACATATAGTTTTTGGATGATTTTTCTAGTATCAAATAGGTTTTGAGAAATTAAGAGTATATATCGGACGTGGGACCCACTAGTGCGAATGTTCGGAAAAATTCGACCAATAAGGTTAAGTTCCGGATACTGGGTGAAATTTATCGGGTGTTAAGAGATAAGTGGAGGATGAGATGTGATTGATGTGAGAGGAAACAAAAGGATAGAAATGCATTTAATGAAGTGACACGTGTCACTTTGTGAGTGGTTGAAGCCTAAGACAACTATTCACCTTTTTGACCTTTCTTACCCTTGGATTAAATATCTCAAAAATTGACTAAAAATTCACTCTTTCTTTCTCCATGTTGGCCGGCCACCTTAAGCTCAAGAAGAAAGAAAACTTCTCCAATTTTAAGCTTCCAACTAGCTCAAATCATCCAAACCAATTGCTTACAATTGTTTCTACTCCATAAAATCCCTCCATTTGGTGCTAGTAAGTGATTTTGTGGAAGTGTTCAAGGAAGCTAAGGTGTTCTACAACTCCTCTTCTCTTGTTTACTAGGTAAGTGGTGATTGACCTTCCTCCTACACTTAATGAAGCTTAAGATGTGCTTAGTGGTAGCTAAAGTGCTGAAATTTGTGGCTTATTTCTTGGTTTGAGATGAATAGGTGAAGTTTTTATTTTATTGATGAATTTTCTGGTTTAATGTGATCATGATGTTGTGGTTATTTATGATGGTTGGTAATGAGGGGTAATGACTCTAGTAGGTGTAAATGATTGGTAATTGCAACCAATTTTGGGTTTGGAAGGAATTTGAGGAAGTTAGGGTTTCATAACCCCCTTTCTGTCCGGTTTTATATCTCATGGTTTGAGGCCGAATTGGCCTTTGCTTAAAACATAAACGTTGTATGTATTGATGTGTTTGAGATGCCTGTAAAATTTTAGGTCATTTGGAGTAGTGTAGAGTGAGAAATGTCGAAATTACTATTGCTGTTCTGGGTTCATCAGGATGGCCGAACTGTGCCTGTAATCGGCTGTTTTGACTGGAATTTCTTTGGATTTGGTTGTTGAGATCTTCTGATGAAATGTATCTTGATGTCTTAGCTACCGCCTGCCTTTGGAATCAATGAATTTGGACTTGTACAGACTGAGTTGGACTAATTACAGCATAGTGTAATTTGTAAACCTGCAATTAAGGTTCTGGTTTGGTGTTTTGCATTTTTGACCTAGTTGTGCTAGGATTTGGACTGAGTGGCCTTCTACATTGTTGTAGCCCTGTCTCTTAGCTTCGAAACGGTGGGTCTTGCACCTTCATCCGACAATCTGAGCGCCTTTGATACCATTACCGCAAAATGACGTCAAAACTATTTTTCTGGTTTTGAGCTAAACTTTCATTTCCGGACTTTTCCCTAGCTTGACTTGTACTAGTACTACTTGGAGCTTGCTGAATGGCTATTGGATGAACTTGTTGTTGTGTGTGTACCTTTGGGACTAGCTGAGGATATAATGAAGCCATGATGGCTGGAAAAGTAAGCAAATTCAGGGGAAGTGCTGTCCAAACTTTGAAGGAACTTGTTTGCATTGAGTTTGTGATTTAAGACTTGGATTTGAGCAAGGCAATGATATTTAATGGATGATTTCTGAGCCATGGAGGTGAGTGTGACGACCCCACTTCCCTCTAAGGCGAACCAGAGGGTTGGCGGGTCGCCTGCCTAGCTCTCGCCAGGACTCACGCAAGCAAACCGACCAAATATCCACGTATAACTTAAACCAAAACACAATCCGCCATTCGATCATGCCAACTTTTAAGCGGCTTGAATACTAAAACACATTAACTTCAAAGATAACAGCAACCGAAGTTAGCCAATCGGCGGCTCCTAAACACCTCACGCGTTACATTCAAGAAGTAAGGTCTTACAGTTTCCAAAACATGAAATTTCATACAGCCCGAGTATATATACACATACAAGCCAAATATTATAATCAGGGTTTACACATCTCCAGCTTCAATCCCAAAACAAAACTATATCGTTTAAATTCAAATACATTACAAGTCACAAAACGAAGTAGATACATTCTTAAGAAGATATAAGCAGCTCAGATTTCTCAAACCTCAAGACCTGTCAAGGAAAACAAATAAACGTAGGGTGAGCTAAAGCTCAGTGGTGCCCCAAAATCATGCAATCACTCGAAACAATTAACACGTATTGATTCGACTGAAGTAAATAAATAGGGAAGCAATAATATTCAAGTATACCTTAGACTGGTCGAGGGATTCACCCAACGACATTACATCCAACACTTATATTTATAGACTGGTCGAGGGATTCACCCAACGACATTACGTCTAGCACTTGATTGTTATAGACTGATCGAGGGATTCACCGACCGACTTTACGTCCAGCACTTGATTGTTATAGACTGATCGAGGGATTCACCCAACGACTTTACGTCTAGCACTTGATTGTTATAGACTGATCGAGGGTTGTTATAGACTGATCGAGGGATTCACCCAACGACTTTACGTCCAGCACTTGATTGTTATAGACTGATCGAGGGTTGTTATAGACTGATCGAGGGATTCACCCAACGACTTTACGTCCAGCACTTGATTGTTATAGACTGATCGAGGGATTCACCCAACGACTTTACGTCCAACACTTGATTATTATGACAAGATAAGAAACCCTCCCACCCTTATGGTGTGGTACATTCCCCTGCCTAGTAATTTAGCACTTAGCAAACGCAAGCAAGATATTCACGAAAAACACTTCAAGCAAGTCACCACTCGAAAGGCTAGTGTGATAAAGTACACACTGCTCACTTCGATGGATCAACAATCATTTTTGGCAATTATCACATAACGAGTCGATAAAGCACTTTAACCAAATAGTCATAAAACAGGCAGGGACACTCACCAAAAGTGAAGCTCAAAAGTCAAGCTGGGAATCGAAGTCCACGTCCTCGCTACACCCTAGAAATCCAAGTTTTAAAACTATAAGTTTTACTAAACAAGTTCTTGTTTTGTATATAAAAGGTTATCCTGTATAAAACTAATTTAATTTCTCGAAACAAATCAATCATTCCCTTGGAATTAAGGCTAGTAAAGAAATAAAATATCTCGTATGGTTTCTTTAAAGGTATTTCCCTTCTAGAGGGTAAACTAGAACCAAATTAATTCAAACAAGTTTTCTTTGTCTTTTATTTGAAATTATTCAAATCTAATGTTTTTAACAAATTTCCTTTAAAACGTCTAGTCAAGGATAGTTTTAGGAAAGCTTAAAATTTAGAAGGTTAAATACGATTACTCCCTAAAGATAATAAACTAGCTTAAGCAAAATAAAGGAATTAACTAGTCGGCAAGGTTTTAAAAGTCCAAATAACTAAGTTTTAATAATATACTAAACTCAATTCTATCACTTGATATTAAGGCAGAATATTTCCACAAAATTTGATTTTGAAAATATTCAAGATCAAGAATAATCAAAACGGTCTTCACAAATTCAGCTCATTTGCACAATGGATTCCCAAGTCACCAAGATAAACAAAAATCACAAACCAAATATCAATTTCTCTAGGGCTTCATCAATCATTAGCCCTAGGTCTCAACAGATTCAATTCTAATCAAAATCAACCAAAGGAAGTCCAAAGTATTAAAACAATTCCAAATCACAAATCGTGGACCTTCCAAATGCATTTTGGCCAAACCACTTAAACAATTCCACCAAGAATTTAACCCTTGCAAAAATTACTTAAGTGGCCAAAAGCTTCATCAATCATTAGCTCTTGGTATCAAACAAACATCCTTTGCCACAAACAACAGAAATTTTAACTCAAATATAGAAGATAAGTCACGGCTAGCTTGCATTCAAATAATTCTAGAAGTTCATATTTTCCTTTCTTGCTTCGATAGTCAAGAAAAATTCTAGCAAATGTCAATTCAAGATGTCTATTAAATCTCCATCTTTTACTTGCTAGATGCACTAAACATATAGCTTATACCCTGCTCAACTTAAGCTAAAGCAAATAATACACGAATCCAGAAAAATAAACTCATCAAAAGCTTGAGCTAGTACGGCTAGCAACCACGTACAGATTTCCAGCAAAGATACTTCATAATTTTCAACAAGATTTCCATCCTTATCTTGCTTTAAACACTAAACACTTAACATGCGTTTTGTCCAACATGGAATGAGTCAAATGGTAAATAATTCCAGCAAGTTATTCCACCAAGAAGTCCTCATAAATCTGTCATCAGTTAGGATATCATTTTTCCAGCAATTGGTAGATTAAATTTTGAAGCTTTCTCCATAATTCCTCATTTTCTTTCCATTCCAGCTCAACATGCAGAGTGCAATGATCATGCTAAGGTGTATCTTGTGCAATAATATGAAATTTATAACCAAAGATTCAAAAGAAAAAGTTGGATAAAACTCTGTTTCTTTCTCTCGGCCCAAGCTAAGAAACTCCAGCAGCTTTCTTTCAATATTCCTTTTTTTTTCTATTATACACGACTCATCTTAGCTTCATACATGATCAAAATAATTAACTATCAATGAGTTTTGATCCAGAATTGAGTTCGAACAACATCACAAGATACCATCCAACCAGAAGTTTAATCGATCCTACTCAATTAGCTTGCATGCAAGCTGATTTCGTTACCCCTAATTTTTCTGATTCACACACGGCTAGTTAACCTCATGCACGGCTCAAACATCATGTTGTTAGCTAGATAATCATAGGTATCAACTTAGTTCATCACAATGTAGAAGATTAGGTGCTACATTTCCAATTTATGCTCACGGAAGTTCCACTTCATCAAAACAGAATTTCTTATGCTCCTTAACTCATCATCCGAATGCATCAGCTTCACATGCAAGTCCTTAATCAGCTTAATCTACCTATAATCTACTGCTTTCAGCCCAGAAATTACCTCTACTGGAAGCTCACTCATGCGACAGAAACTGAAGTTTCCTTCCTCTCCTCTCGGCTGGCTCACGCACGCGATGGTTGGTCCTGGTTGCGGTGGTTGTAGCTGGTGGAGGTGAAGGTGTAAATGGAAAGCATGCACGGTCTCTCCCTTTCTTTCCTCAGGCTTGCGGACAGAAATAGAAAAGATTGCAGCTCGCGGTTTTCTTTTCTTTTCTCTCGGATGCGAGATGCGGCTCTCTCTCTCTTTCTCTGGTCGATGATCACGAGGTGGGGAGGAAATGTTGTAGTGGTCTGGGTTTGGAAGTGGAATGGTAGAGAGAAAATGGTGCACGGCTAGAGGAGGTTGAGTGTTGAAGTGGAGATGAAAGTGAAGTGCGGCAGAAATGGAAGAGTTGGCTCTTTGGTGATTGGCCGAATAGAGAGGTAGCGCATAAGGTTGTCCGACAATTTGGTTTTGGAATTGCATGGTTGTTTTGTGATAGTATGGAGGGTGTTTTAGTCTCTTCACGTCTCTTCCTAATCTCCACTCAAGACCTTAGTTCTAAACAAATTCAAAGTTTACCCCAAAACGTGATTTAAACGTCGAATTATACACTAATCCTGCAAGACTTTAATTATCGAAATTTTCATGCCTTAAGTATGTTTAGTACACTTGTATCATGTTTATCTAAAATTTATTGGCTTTGTCTTAAAGTGAACATCCTTATTAGTATTTAACGTTATTCACTGATTAGAATTAATTATTGGAATTCAAGAAATTTTATATAATTACTCTACTCAGGTAGCATTAATTTTCAACATAAAGAAAACTAAGTATTTTAGCATTTTATTTTAAGTCGATAAATTATTCTAACTCCAGATGTATTAATTTAGTCTAGCAAAATCAAGAAAATTCATAACTTAGGAAAATTATATTATTTGTCACATGAAATTGTTTTTACGGACTTATTTGCAGACAAGGGAAATTAATGCTAAAATTTATTAAAGAGTTAAAAGAAATGCAAATGAACTATAAAATGATATTTATATATATATTTTTCAGGGTTCTCACAGTGAGTGACCTCAAACTATTTCTAAAATTATTTATGAACCGTTTCTTGCATTATTTACTTTTGAACTGTTTCCAAATTTACTTTTGAACCGCTTTCCCGCATTATTTACTTTTGAACTGTTTTCAAAGTTAATTTTGGAACTGTTTTCTTACATATCATGCGTGCTTGCATATCAGTGTCTTGTTATTATTGATTTTGCTTTCAATGATTGTTAAAACGAGTTTTCTAGGCGAGTGTGTACTTTATCGCACTCGACCTAAATAAATATGAAATTTTCAATGATTAATGATTAAATGCTACTTGCGCATGAATGTAAGCCTTTTGGGCTGAACTGGCCATTGCCCCTTGTTACCGGTCGTCTCGAGCCAGAAGCGGACTCGGTCGGGCGACTAGGAACTTGGGTGAACGTTTCGGTATACTCGAGTATTACCTTATAGGTTGGTGGAGCCTGGCCAAAAGCCAGGGACGGGATGAATGAATGCACGAATGAAACCAAAAATGCAATGAAATGACAGGAGAACGAACGTATCTTTTCATGAATGTTACTATCGCTTTCTATTGTACCTGTTTCTTGAATTATTGATACTCCATATTTAATGTTTTGTAAACGTTGTAATTGTTTCTAGACTTATCATTTTATTTACGACATCATTGAAATGAACTATTGTTAAACAGATTTGATTACTGATTTTATTGGTTACTCGCTGAGCTTCTAGCCCACCCCAAAATGTTTTATTCCCCTACACAGGGCTCAAGGCGAAGGAAGGGCTTGTAGTGTTTATTCATGGATTATCTCATGTATGGATTGAACTTGGATTTCCTTTTGTGTAATCATTCATATTGGGATTGTATTGAACGTTTAGAATTGATTGGATGTGTAATAGTCTAGTTTTGGACTTCCTCCTGTAGAATAATTGTGATCAAGGATCAGAGTGGCGCAGTGGAAGCGTGGACGCTTCGCTTTTGATATGTAAAGTTTTGGGATATTTGATTTTTATTTGATATATATATCTTGAAATTCCATTGAGGATTGTAGTGAACGACTGAGTCCCGGCGAGAGCCGGGCAGGCGGCCCGCCGAACCCTCTGGTTCGCCTCAGGGGGAGGTGGGGCCGTGACACAAATCAGTAATCAAATCAGTTTCATAATAGTTCATTTCAATGATGTCATGAATCAGTATTCAAATGTATGTTTATTGCTCTCGTGAGCCAGTGAAATCATGGTACTTAGACGGCCAACGCTCAAGTTGATCAGTTAACAATAAACAGTGAAACAGGAATAGGGAGCCGTTTGCACCAGGTAAACAGTAAACCGTGATGGAGACGTTGGTTCTAAGCCCAAGACTTCCCAAGAACTCATTTAAGCCAAATCATGTCATGAACTCACATTCAAGCACACATGATATGCAATCGAGTAAATAATGCAAGAAACAATTCATAAGTAGCTTTGGAAACAGTTTCGGGTCACTCACCTCCACGGCTTAAGAACCATCCATCATATATCATTGTCTTGCCCAAATCCAAGCCCTTCAACTCAAACTCAATGTAATCAAATGCTTTCAAAGATCGGACAACATATCCCCTTAATTTCCTTCCTTTTCCATCCTACAAGGGACACCATTTCATCTCAAATCAACCACATACACATCATAGACTATCAAATACACCTTTCGGCACAATATCCATAACTGAAGCTAAACTTATCGGATTGAAATGAATCCTATGGCGTTTCAAAGCCAAGACATAACCCTACATTTCTTATGAAGACCTCCAAAGCCAAATCATGCATTTTCAGGGCCA
Organism: Coffea eugenioides; assembly: GCF_003713205.1. NCBI lineage: Eukaryota > Viridiplantae > Streptophyta > Magnoliopsida > Gentianales > Rubiaceae > Coffea > Coffea eugenioides. Next base: position 66,217 of record NW_020863234.1, on the reverse strand, counting down.
AAAAAAGAAGTTTCCAAGAAAACAGAAATCTGGGCACGAAATAGGGTTCATGGGCAGTCAAGGATATATCAGTCATTTCACATGCTACAGTGCTCGGATTGAGCTGAAATTTTGCAGGAAATAGTTAACACCATTTGCTACAACTTTCATATTTTAACCTAAGCCTGATTCAGCCTCTAACATGCCCAAATAAATCCGGCCAGAACAGGGCAAATGTAAACCCTAAACCTGGAATTTCCGCACAAAACTGAAATTTTCCGCAAATAACCGTAATTAACGCACAAGAGAGCTATTTAACACCATTTAGAACCATCAATTCAAGGCTAACCATATCCATCATAGGAAAACAGAAAAATCCCAAAAAAAATAGAAATTTAACTAACTTCACTTTAATCCAAGATATCTTCCATAAAATCACCTCTTAAGCCAACACAAGTCACTAATAAACCATTGTTAAGAACAAAGAATGGATTGCTGGACATGATACCTTGAAATCTCAAGAAAGGTGATGGTTTAGAGTTCTTCTTCCCAAATTAGCTCCACAAACACCTTGGAATCTCCATAGTAACTTTTATGGAGTAATTTACAATTTTATCGGTTAGAACTCAAGATTGGAGTAAGAAATTGGAGTGAAAGATGGAGATTTTTCTCGCTCTCTTGCTCTCAAAGTTTCTGCCATAAGAAGGAGAAAATGGCTTGATTTTTGGTCAAATTTTGGTTTTAGTAAAGTTGAGTTAAGATGGTCAAAAGTCCAACTTGAATCACAAAGTGACACTTGTCACCTCTTTAATGCATAGCTATCCTTTTGTCTCTCCAACACCCATCCATAGGGGTAACCTCTAATTATCTTTGAACACCTAGTATATTAATCCCGGTATACAAAATATAACCTAATTGGTCGAATTTATCGAACTTAACGCCACTAGCGGGTCCCACGTCCAATATACACTCTTTATTTCTCATGAACTAATTTATACTAGAAAAATGATTGGAAAACTATATTCATTTATAAAAGTCTCTGGAAAATTTTTGATAATAAAATAAAGTAAGAAAAATGCACACGGAAAAATAAATAAATAAATAAAGAAAATTTCCCTTTTCTTTTCTTTCGGGCGTCACAGACTCCCCCCCTTAAAAGAATGTCGTCCTCGACATTCCAACTCATACTAATCAAGTCAAGATATCCCTCAAAAGTCAAACAAGCATTTCCAAGCAAGCACGAAGAGTTACTCTAATCCCACTTGTCAGATTTTCATTCCTACTAGAAATCACTGATATGTCAAACCAGACCCACAGTCCGGCATCCTAAACTTTAAGCCTAGGATACACTGCAGAGATCTGAAGCCTAAGCTCTGATACCACCTGTGATAACCCCACCTCACCCTAAGGCGAACCAAAGAGTTCGGCGGGCCGCCTGCCCAGTTCTCGCCGGGACTCAGTCGTTCACTATAGTCCTCAATTAAAACTCAAACTATACAGGAGATAATCCATCCAGTCACGTGAATAAGTACTACAAGCCTTCCTTCGCCACGAGCCCTATGGAGGGGAATAAAATATTTTTGGGGTGAGCTAGAAGCTGAGTGAGTAACCAGTCAAATCAGTAATCAAATCAGTTTCACAATAGTTCATTTCAATGATGTCGTCATTCAGTAATCAAATGTATGTTAATTGCTCTCGTGAGCCAGTGAAATCGTGGTACTTAGACGGCCAACGCTCAAGTTGATCAGTTAACAATAAACAGTGAAACAGGAATAGGGAGCCATTTGCTCCAGGTAAACAGTAAACCGTGGTGGAGACGTTGGTTCTAAGCCCAAGACTTCCCAAGAACTCATTTAATTCAAATCATGTCATGAATTCACATGCAAACACACATGATATGCAATCGAGTAAATAATGCAAGAAACAATTCATAAGTAGCTTTGGAAACAGTTTCGGGTCACTTAACTCCACGGCTTAAGAACCATCCATCATATATCATTGTCTTGCCCAAATCCAAGCCCTTCAACTCAAACTCAATGCAATCAAATGCTTTAAAAGATCGGACAACATATCCCCTTAATTTCCTTCCTTTTCCATCCTACAAGCAACACCATTTCATCTCAAATCAACCACATACACATCATAGACTATCAAATACACCTTTCGGCACAATATCCATAACTGAAGCTAAACTTATCGGATTGAATTGAATCTTATGGCGTTTCAAAACCAAGACATAACCCTACATTTCTTATGAAGACCTCCAAAGCCAAATCATGCATTTTCAGGGTCAAAAAAGGAAGTTTCCACGAAAACAGAAATCTGGGCGCGAAATAGGGTTCATGGCAGTCAAGGGTATATCAGTCATTTCACATGCTACAGTGCTCGGATTGAGCTGAAATTTTGCAGGAAATAGTTAACACCATTTGCTACAACTTTCATGTTTTAACCTAAGCCTGATTCAGCCTCTAACATGCCCAAATAAATCCGGCCAGAACAGGGCAAATGTAAACTCTAAACCTGGAATTTCCGCACAAAACTGAAATTTTCCGCAAATAACCGCAATTAACGCACAAGAGAGCTATTTAACACCATTTAGAACCATCAATTCAAGGCTAACCATATCCATCATAGGAAAATAGAAAAATCCCAAAAAAAAAATAGAAATTTAACTAACTTCGCTTTAATCCAAGAAATCTTCCATAAAATCACCTCTTAAGCCAACACAAGTCACTAATAAACCATTGTTAAGAACAAAGAATGGATTGCTGAACATGATACCTTGAAATCTCAAGAAAGGTGATGGTTTAGAGTTCTTCTTCCCAAATTAGCTCCACAAACACCTTCGAATCTCCTTAGTAAATAACTTTTATAGAGTAATTTGCAATTCTATCGGTTAGAACTCAAGATTGGAGTAAGAAATTGGAGTGAAAGATGAAGATTTTTCTCTCTGTCTTGCCCTCAAAGTTTCTGCCATAAGAAGGAGAAAATGGCTTGATTTTTGGTCAAATTTTGGTTTTATTAAAGTTGAGCTAAGATGGTCAAAAGTCCAACTTGAATCACAAAGTGACACTTGTCACCTCTTTAATGCATAGCTATCCTTTTGTCTCTCCAACACCCATCCATAGGGGTAACCTCTAATTATCTCTTAACACCTAGTATATTAATCCCGGTACACAAAACATAACCTAATTGGTCGAATTTATCGAACTTAACGCCACTAGCGGGTCCCACGTCCAATATACACTCTTTATTTCTCATGAACTAATTTATACTAGAAAAATGATTGGAAAACTATATTCATTTATAAAAGTCTCTGGAAATTTTTGATAATAAAATAAAGTAAGAAAAATGCACACGGAAAAATAAATAAATAAATAAAGAAAATTTCCCTTTTCTTTTCTTTCGGGCGTCCCAGACTCCCCCCCTTAAAAGAATGTCGTCCTCGACATTCCAACTCATGCTAATCAAGTAAAGATATCCCTCAAAAGTCAAACAAGCATTTCCAAGCAAGCACGAAGAGTTACTCTAATCCCACTTGTCAGATTTTCATTCCTACTAGAAATCACTGATATGTCAAACCAGACCCACAGTCCGGCATCCTAAACTTTAAGCCTAGGATACACTACAGAGATCTGAAACCTAAGCTCTGATACCACCTGTGATAGCCCCACCTCACCCTAAGGCGAACCAAAGAGTTCGGCGGGCCGCCTGCCCAGTTCTCGCCGGGACTCAGTCATTCACTACAGTCCTCAATTAAAACTCAAACTATACAGGAGATAATCCATCCTGTCACGTGAATAAGTACTACAAGCCTTCCTTCGCCACGAGCCCTATGGAGGGGAATAAAATATTTTTGGGGTGAGCTAGAAGCTCAGTGAGTAACCAGTCAAATCAGTAATCAAATCAGTTTCATAATAGTTCATTTCAATGATGTCATGAATCAGTAATCAAATGTATGTTTATTGCTCTCGTGAGCCAGTGAAATCATGGTACTTAGACGGCCAACGCTCAAGTTGATCAGTTAACAATAAACAGTGAAACAGGAATAGGGAGCCATTTGCACCAGGTAAACAGTAAACCGTGGTGGAGACGTTGGTTCTAAGCCCAAGACTTCCCAAGAACTCATTTAAGCCAAATCATGTCATGAACTCACATTCAAGCACACATGATATGCAATCGAGTAAATAATGCAAGAAACAATTCATAAGTAGCTTTGGAAACAGTTTCGGGTCACTCACCTCCACGGCTTAGGAACCATCCATCATATATCATTGTCTTGCCCAAATCCAAGCCCTTCAACTCAAACTCAATGCAATCAAATGCTTTCAAAGATCGGACAACATATCCCCTTAATTTCCTTCCTTTTCCATCCTACAAGCAACACCATTTCATCTCAAATCAACCACATACACATCATAGACTATCAAATACACCTTTCGGCACAATATCCATAACTGAAGCTAAACTTATCGGATTGAAATGAATCTTATGGCGTTTCAAAGCCAAGGCATAACCCTACATTTCTTATGAAGACCTCCAAAGCCAAATCATGCATTTTCAGGGTCAAAAAAGGAAGTTTCCACGAAAACAGAAATCTGGGCGCGAAATAGGGTTCATGGGCAGTCAAGGGTATATCAGTCATTTCACATGCTACAGTGCTCGGATTGAGCTGAAATTTTGCAGGAAATAGTTAACACCATTTGCTACAACTTTCATGTTTTAACCTAAGCCTGATTCAGCCTCTAACATGCCCAAATAAATCCGGCCAGAACAGGGCAAATGTAAACTCTAAACCTGGAATTTCCGCACAAAACTGAAATTTTCCGCAAATAACCGCAATTAACGCACAAGAGAGCTATTTAACACCATTTAGAACCATCAATTCAAGGCTAACCATATCCATCATAGGAAAATAGAAAAATCCCAAAAAAAAAATAGAAATTTAACTAACTTCGCTTTAATCCAAGAAATCTTCCATAAAATCACCTCTTAAGCCAACACAAGTCACTAATAAACCATTGTTAAGAACAAAGAATGGATTGCTGAACATGATACCTTGAAATCTCAAGAAAGGTGATGGTTTAGAGTTCTTCTTCCCAAATTAGCTCCACAAACACCTTCGAATCTCCTTAGTAAATAACTTTTATAGAGTAATTTGCAATTCTATCGGTTAGAACTCAAGATTGGAGTAAGAAATTGGAGTGAAAGATGAAGATTTTTCTCTCTGTCTTGCCCTCAAAGTTTCTGCCATAAGAAGGAGAAAATGGCTTGATTTTTGGTCAAATTTTGGTTTTATTAAAGTTGAGCTAAGATGGTCAAAAGTCCAACTTGAATCACAAAGTGACACTTGTCACCTCTTTAATGCATAGCTATCCTTTTGTCTCTCCAACACCCATCCATAGGGGTAACCTCTAATTATCTCTTAACACCTAGTATATTAATCCCGGTACACAAAACATAACCTAATTGGTCGAATTTATCGAACTTAACGCCACTAGCGGGTCCCACGTCCAATATACACTCTTTATTTCTCATGAACTAATTTATACTAGAAAAATGATTGGAAAACTATATTCATTTATAAAAGTCTCTGGAAATTTTTGATAATAAAATAAAGTAAGAAAAATGCACACGGAAAAATAAATAAATAAATAAAGAAAATTTCCCTTTTCTTTTCTTTCGGGCGTCCCAGACTCCCCCCCTTAAAAGAATGTCGTCCTCGACATTCCAACTCATGCTAATCAAGTAAAGATATCCCTCAAAAGTCAAACAAGCATTTCCAAGCAAGCACGAAGAGTTACTCTAATCCCACTTGTCAGATTTTCATTCCTACTAGAAATCACTGATATGTCAAACCAGACCCACAGTCCGGCATCCTAAACTTTAAGCCTAGGATACACTACAGAGATCTGAAACCTAAGCTCTGATACCACCTGTGATAGCCCCACCTCACCCTAAGGCGAACCAAAGAGTTCGGCGGGCCGCCTGCCCAGTTCTCGCCGGGACTCAGTCATTCACTACAGTCCTCAATTAAACCTCAAACTATACAGGAGATAATCCATCCTGTCACGTGAATAAGTACTACAAGCCTTCCTTCGCCACGAGCCCTATGGAGGGGAATAAAATATTTTTGGGGTGAGCTAGAAGCTCAGTGAGTAACCAGTCAAATCAGTAATCAAATCAGTTTCATAATAGTTCATTTCAATGATGTCATGAATCAGTAATCAAATGTATGTTTATTGCTCTCGTGAGCCAGTGAAATCATGGTACTTAGACGGCCAACGCTCAAGTTGATCAGTTAACAATAAACAGTGAAACAGGAATAGGGAGCCATTTGCACCAGGTAAACAGTAAACCGTGGTGGAGACGTTGGTTCTAAGCCCAAGACTTCCCAAGAACTCATTTAAGCCAAATCATGTCATGAACTCACATTCAAGCACACATGATATGCAATCGAGTAAATAATGCAAGAAACAATTCATAAGTAGCTTTGGAAACAGTTTCGGGTCACTCACCTCCACGGCTTAGGAACCATCCATCATATATCATTGTCTTGCCCAAATCCAAGCCCTTCAACTCAAACTCAATGCAATCAAATGCTTTCAAAGATCGGACAACATATCCCCTTAATTTCCTTCCTTTTCCATCCTACAAGCAACACCATTTCATCTCAAATCAACCACATACACATCATAGACTATCAAATACACCTTTCGGCACAATATCCATAACTGAAGCTAAACTTATCGGATTGAAATGAATCTTATGGCGTTTCAAAGCCAAGACATAACCCTACATTTCTTATGAAGACCTCCAAAGCCAAATCATGCATTTTCAGGGTCAAAAAAGGAAGTTTCCACGAAAACAGAAATCTGGGCGCGAAATAGGGTTCATGGGCAGTCAAGGGTATATCAGTCATTTCACATGCTACAGTGCTCGGATTGAGCTGAAATTTTGCAGGAAATAGTTAACACCATTTGCTACAACTTTCATGTTTTAACCTAAGCCTGATTCAGCCTCTAACATGCCCAAATAAATCCGGCCAGAACAGGGCAAATGTAAACTCTAAACCTGGAATTTCCGCACAAAACTGAAATTTTCCGCAAATAACCGCAATTAACGCACAAGAGAGCTATTTAACACCATTTAGAACCATCAATTCAAGGCTAACCATATCCATCATAGGAAAATAGAAAAATCCCAAAAAAAAATAGAAATTTAACTAACTTCGCTTTAATCCAAGAAATCTTCCATAAAATCACCTCTTAAGCCAACACAAGTCACTAATAAACCATTGTTAAGAACAAAGAATGGATTGCTGAACATGATACCTTGAAATCTCAAGAAAGGTGATGGTTTAGAGTTCTTCTTCCCAAATTAGCTCCACAAACACCTTCGAATCTCCTTAGTAAATAACTTTTATAGAGTAATTTGCAATTCTATCGGTTAGAACTCAAGATTGGAGTAAGAAATTGGAGTGAAAGATGAAGATTTTTCTCTCTGTCTTGCCCTCAAAGTTTCTGCCATAAGAAGGAGAAAATGGCTTGAATTTTGGTCCAATTTTGGTTTTATTAAAGTTGAGCAAAGATGGTCAAAAGTCCAACTTGAATCACAAAGTGACACTTGTCACCTCTTTAATGCATAGCTATCCTTTTGTCTCTCCAACACCCATCCATAGGGGTAACCTCTAATTATCTCTTAACACCTAGTATATTAATCCCGGTACACAAAACATAACCTAATTGGTCGAATTTATCGAACTTAACGCCACTAGCGGGTCCCACGTCCAATATACACTCTTTATTTCTCATGAACTAATTTATACTAGAAAAATGATTGGAAAACTATATTCATTTATAAAAGTCTCTGGAAATTTTTGATAATAAAATAAAGTAAGAAAAATGCACACGGAAAAATAAATAAATAAATAAAGAAAATTTCCCTTTTCTTTTCTTTCGGGCGTCCCAGACTCCCCCCCTTAAAAGAATGTCGTCCTCGACATTCCAACTCATGCTAATCAAGTAAAGATATCCCTCAAAAGTCAAACAAGCATTTCCAAGCAAGCACGAAGAGTTACTCTAATCCCACTTGTCAGATTTTCATTCCTACTAGAAATCACTGATATGTCAAACCAGACCCACAGTCCGGCATCCTAAACTTTAAGCCTAGGATACACTACAGAGATCTGAAACCTAAGCTCTGATACCACCTGTGATAGCCCCACCTCACCCTAAGGCGAACCAAAGAGTTCGGCGGGCCGCCTGCCCAGTTCTCGCCGGGACTCAGTCATTCACTACAGTCCTCAATTAAAACTCAAACTATACAGGAGATAATCCATCCTGTCACGTGAATAAGTACTACAAGCCTTCCTTCGCCACGAGCCCTATGGAGGGGAATAAAATATTTTTGGGGTGAGCTAGAAGCTCAGTGAGTAACCAGTCAAATCAGTAATCAAATCAATTTCATAATAGTTCATTTCAATGATGTCATGAATCAGTAATCAAATGTATGTTTATTGCTCCCGTGAGCCAGTGAAATCATGGTACTTAGACGGCCAACGCTCAAGTTGATCAGTTAACAATAAACAGTGAAACAGGAATAGGGAGCCATTTGCACCAGGTAAACAGTAAACCGTGGTGGAGACGTTGGTTCTAAGCCCAAGACTTCCCAAGAACTCATTTAAGCCAAATCATGTCATGAACTCACATTCAAGCACACATGATATGCAATCGAGTAAATAATGCAAGAAACAATTCATAAGTAGCTTTGGAAACAGTTTCGGGTCACTCACCTCCACGGCTTAGGACCATCCATCATATATCATTGTCTTGCCCAAATCCAAGCCCTTCAACTCAAACTCAATGCAATCAAATGCTTTCAAAGATCGGACAACATATCCCCTTAATTTCCTTCCTTTTCCATCCTACAAGCAACACCATTTCATCTCAAATCAACCACATACACATCATAGACTATCAAATACACCTTTCGGCACAATATCCATAACTGAAGCTAAACTTATCGGATTGAAATGAATCTTATGGCGTTTCAAAGCCAAGACATAACCCTACATTTCTTATGAAGACCTCCAAAGCCAAATCATGCATTTTCAGGGTCAAAAAAGGAAGTTTCCACGAAAACAGAAATCTGGGCGCGAAATAGGGTTCATGGGCAGTCAAGGGTATATCAGTCATTTCACATGCTACAGTGCTCGGATTGAGCTGAAATTTTGCAGGAAATAGTTAACACCATTTGCTACAACTTTCATGTTTTAACCTAAGCCTGATTCAGCCTCTAACATGCCCAAATAAATCCGGCCAGAACAGGGCAAATGTAAACCCTAAACCTGGAATTTCCGCACAAAACTGAAATTTTCCGCAAATAACCGCAATTAACGCACAAGAGAGCTATTTAACACCATTTAGAACCATCAATTCAAGGCTAACCATATCCATCATAGGAAAACAGAAAAATCCCAAAAAAAAATAGAAATTTAACTAACTTCGCTTTAATCCAAGAAATCTTCCATAAAATCACCTCTTAAGCCAACACAAGTCACTAATAAACCGTTGTTAAGAACAAAGAATGGATTGCTGAACATGATACCTTGAAATCTCAAGAAAGGTGAAGGTTTAGAGTTCTTCTTCCCAAATTAGCTCCACAAACACCTTCGAATCTCCTTAGTAAATAACTTTTATAGAGTAATTTGCAATTCTATCGGTTAGAACTCAAGATTGGAGTGAAAGATGAAGATTTTTCTCTCTGTCTTCCCTCAAAGTTTCTGCCATAAGAAGGAGAAAATGGCTTGATTTTTGGTCAAATTTTGGTTTTATTAAAGTTGAGCTAAGATGGTCAAAAGTCCAACTTGAATCACAAAGTGCACTTGTCACCTCTTTAATGCATAGCTATCCTTTTGTCTCTCCAACACCCATCCATAGGGGTAACCTCTAATTATCTCTTAACACCTAGCATATTAATCCCGGTATACAAAACATAACCTAATTGGTCGAATTTATCGAACTTAACGCCACTAGCGGGTCCCACGTCCAATATACACTCTTTATTTCTCATGAACTAATTTATACTAGAAAAATGATTGGAAAACTATATTCATTTATAAAAGTCACTGGAAAATTTTGATAATAAAATAAAGTAAGAAAAATTGTGAGGTCCCAGTCCGATCGTAAGTCGATATTAGGGTTATTTGATATTCGGTATAGAAAATATCAGGGTTTTATGGCTAGGAAGGAAACCCTAATTCGGTTGAGTTGGAAAATCCTAGTTTACGTATTATGATTATACGGTTCAAGCTATAATTTATATTCGGTAATCTAGTGTGTGCCTTGACATAGGTTAGTAAGTTTGAATGATTAGCAAACCTCTAGTGTTGCAATATTAGAAAGTTTCAGTGGAGATTATTTATCGCCGCTTTTCCACATTTTCTTATTAGAAAAGTTCCCCAGATAATTTTTATGAGTAAATATAGTTTTTAGATGATTTTTCTAGTATCGGTTAGATTTTGAGAAAATAAGAACGTATATCGGATGTGGGACCCACTAGTGCGGTAAGTTCAGAAAAATTCGGCCAATTAGGTTAAATGCTGGATACTGTGTAAAATTTATCGGGTGTTAGGAGATAAGTAGAGGAGGTGATTTGATTGATGTGAGAGAGAAAAGAAAAGATAAGATTGCATTTAAGAGTTGACAAGTGTCACCTTCTTAGTGGTTCCAAGTTAAGATTTACTATTTCAATTTTTGACTTTTTTTGACCAAAAGGTAAATATCTTAAAAATTGCTCAAAAATTCACCATTTCTTCTCCTTGGTGGCCGGCCCTCTTGTGCTAAGAAAGGAAGAAAACTTCTTCAATTTACAAGTCCCAACTAGCTCAAATCACCCAAAAATACTTGCTTCCATCTATTTCTACTCCATAAAATCTCTCTAGTTGGTGTTAGTGGTTGGTTTGGTGAAGTTTTTGGAAGAGCTAAGGTGTTCCACAACTTCCTCTCTCTTGTTTTCTTGGTAAGTGGTGCTTGACTACCCTCCTATACCTTATGAAGCTTAGGTTATGCTTATTAGTGATTAAAGTGCTGAAATTTCTGGTTTTTATCTTGGTTTGAAGTGATTTGGTGAAGTTTTTATTTTATTGATGATTTTTCTGGTTTAATTGGATTATGATGGTGTGGTTGTTTATGATGATTGGCAATGGCCTATAATGACACTAGTAGGTGTGAGTAGTTGATAATTGCAATCAATTTTGGATTTGGAAGAATTTCTGGAAAATTAGGGTTCTTGGTTGAACATTCTGTCCGAAATTTTAGGTCATAGATAGAGGCCGAATTGGACTTTACTCAAAACATGAAAGGTGTAGGTATTGATGAGGTTGAAGTGCCTGCAAAATTTCAGGGCATTTGGAGTAGTATAGAGTGAGTTATGCCGTTTTTACTGTTGCTGTTTTGGGTGAACAGAATGTCCGAACTGCGATAGTAATTGTCTGTTTTGACTGGAATTGGTTTGGATTTTGTTGTTGGTGTCTTATGATGAAATGTATCTTGATGTCTTAGCTTTCATATGCCTTTGGAATCAATGCTTTTGGACCTGTATAGACTGACTTGGACTGATTACAATTTTGTGTGATTTGGGAACCTGCAATTACGGTTCTGGGTTGGTTTTCTGCATTTTGACTTAGTTGTGCTAGGATTTGGATTGAGAGGCCTTCTACATTGTTGTACCCCCTTAAGTGCTGGATATCCCTGTAAATTTTCAGGATTAACGGAGTGGTATAACCTGAGTTCTAAACGAAATACTCAGACCTGTTTTGACCGTCAAATTCTGTTCTGTTCTTATATCCGGACAGTTTACGACTGGAACTTTGGCTTCACGTTTGACTAGGTTACAAGCTGTTTGGGCTTGCGACCAAAACACCAAACTTATAGCTCTATATCAGAGATTTCTAACGCCCTTGGAATTTCATGAATCGGATTTATAAAACCTGAGATATAGCCGAGCAAATAAGGCCTGCCCGTGAAAATGACCATTTTCTTGTCAGATCTGTTTTGGTCCTGATGACCAACTTCCGTTCCGAATTTGGATTGCCGACCTTCATGAAAGTTGTTCCATCTGGAATGAACTAGCTAACTGCCAATTTTCAGCTCTTTTGCCCATGTGTAGCATAGAAAACAGTTTGCACTCAAAACTGACCATTTGTGCATTAGCCAGATTTCGTATGTGATTGTGTTTGGTTCATTTGGGGCTGAAGCCTCCAGTTTCAGTTCTGGATGTCTTCATAACAATTGTTTTTCATCCTTTAAGCTTCGATATGGTGTCTCATACGCCTTAATCCGATATTCGTAGCTCAACTTATGATTACAATAGAAACGAGTGTCAAATCTGCCGTTTCCGCTAACGGCCGTTTCCGTTTCCGTCCGTCATATTTACGTGCGCGCGTGTCGTTTTTGCCGTTTTGCTTGTTTTAGGCACGATAGTAGCCGTTTACGATATTATGTGACACAATCTTCTATGTCAGACGGTGGTGAGCTGGGCGGAACTGGTGGGGCCCACTACTAGCTCTTCATTTCGATCCGACTTCGTGTTTTTGCTATTTCAGATTCTGAGTAAGTATTCAGGCCAGTTTGGTGTGTTTTCTTTGCTATGTGTTTGAGATATGTGAAAAGGGTACTTAGGCGAGGGTGTACTTTATCGCACTCGACCTAAACCCTAATTTGAATGTATAATTGTACTTGGCATATGTATATGAACCTTTTGGAACCAAAACCCTTGAGCTTGTGGCTCGGGGCGACTTTCGAGTAAAGTTTGTGAAGTTTGCAAAGTTTGTGAGTTCGTGGGCCCGATCTAAGACCTGTTTGGACTATTCGAGCCGGTTAGGGCTTGGTCGAAGTCAGTCCAACTTAGTCTGAGGTCACCAAGTTTGTAGGTTCATGTTATGAACCAATTTTGTGAATCCGGTTCACCGAGAAGGTGACCAAGTTTGTGACCCGAGCTTGTGACTCAAGCTCAAGTTTGTGATTTCGTTCGCCCGGGCAAGTTTGTGAGGTGACTGGCCAGTGAGGGTGATAAGGTGTCGGTGGGTGTACAAGTGAAGTTCTACGGACCATTGAGTGTGGTCGACGGAGTGTCGGCAGGAGATCACGCATGGCATATGAATTGGCTTTGGAGCCACCTGTATCCTTATTATGTGATGTTACTTTTCTGCTTTTGCTTTACTCTTACTGTGTAACTGTTGTTACGTGAAATTTATGCTTTCGCCCCTGTTTACTTACTAAGCATATAGCTTACCCCTTTCCTTTTGTTTTCCTTAGCAGGGGCCGACGCGGGGACTTTTGGCTCGTACACTAGTATAGTTAGATTGGCTTGTATTAGTTAAACTGTTAGGATGTTTGTTTTAGTTTTGGTGGTTTGTATAAGGACCCTTCTTAGGGTCTATCTTCTGCTGGTTGTGGTTATAGTGTATTAGAGTGGTTTGACTCGAGACTTTTGAGGATGGAAATGTAACTTTTGGGATGGTATATATATTGTATATAGTGCTCTTTCGATTTATCTAGTTTTATTGCTTTAAGTTTTGAGTTCTGGCGCGAGCTAGGCAGGCGGCCCGCCGATACCCTTGGGTTCGCCCTTGGGAGAAGTGGGGTCGTCACAAAAATGCACACGGAAAAATAAATAAATAAATAAAGAAAATTTCCCTTTTCTTTTCTTTCGGGTGTCACAGACTCCCCCCCTTAAAAGAATGTCGTCCTCGACATTCCAACTCATACTAATCAAGTAAAGATATCCCTCAAAAGTCAAACAAGCATTTCCAAGCAAGCACGAAGAGTTACTCTAATCCCACTTGTCAGATTTTCATTCCTACTAGAAATCACTGATATGTCAAACCAAACCCACAGTCCAGCATCCTAAACTTTAAGCCTAGGATACACTACAGAGATCTGAAACCTAAGCTCTGAAACCACCTGTGATAGCCCCACCTCACCCTAAGGCGAACCAAAGGGTTCGGAGGGCCGCCTGCCCAGTTCTCGCCGGGACTCAGTCGTTCACTACAGTCCTCAATTAAAACTCAAACTATACAGGAGATAATCCATCCAGTCACGTGAATGAGTACAACAAGCCTTCCTTCACCACGAGCCCTATGGAGGGGAATAAAATATTTTTGGGGTGAGCTAGAAGCTCAGTGAGTAACCAGTCAAATCAGTAATCAAATCAGTTTCATAATAGTTCATTTCAATGATGTCATGAATCAGTAATCAAATGTATGTTTATTGCTCTCGTGAGCCAGTGAAATCAAGGTACTTAGACGGCCAACGCTCAAGTTGATCAGTTAACAATAAACAGTGAAACAGGAATAGGGAGCCGTTTGCACCAGGTAAACAGTAAACCGTGGTGGAGACGTTGGTTCTAAGCCCAAGACTTCCCAAGAACTCATTTAAGCCAAATCATGTCATGAACTCACATTCAAGCACACATGATATGCAATCGAGTAAATAATGCAAGAAACAATTCATAAGCAGCTTTGAAAACAGTTTCGGGTCACTCACCTCCACGGCTTAGGAACCATCCATCATATATCATTGTCTTGCCCAAATCCAAGCCCTTCAACTCAAACTCAAAGCAATCAAATGCTTTCAAAGATCGGACAACATATCCCCTTAATTTCCTTCCTTTTCCATCCTACAAGCAACACCATTTCATCTCAAATCAACCACATACACATCATAGACTATCAAATACACCTTTCGGCACAATATCCATAACTGAAGCTAAACTTATCGGATTGAAATGAATCTTATGGCGTTTCAAAGCCAAGACATAACCCTACATTTCTTATGAAGACCTCCAAAGCCAAATCATGCATTTTCAGGGTCAAAAAAGGAATTTTCCATGAAAACAGAAATCTGGGCGCGAAATAGGGTTCATGGGCAGTCAAGGGTATATCAGTCATTTCACATGCTACAGTGCTCGGATTGAGCTGAAATTTTGCAGGAAATAGTTAACACCATTTGCTACAACTTTCATGTTTTAACCTAAGCCTGATTCAGCCTCTAACATGCCCAAATAAATCCGGCCAGAACAGGGCAAATGTAAACCCTAAACCTGGAATTTCCGCACAAAACTGAAATTTTCCGCAAATAACCGCAATTAACGCACAAGAGAGCTATTTAACACCATTTAGAACCATCAATTCAAGGCTAACCATATCCATCATAGGAAAACAGAAAAATCCCAAAAAAAAAATAGAAATTTAACTAACTTCTCTTTAATCCAAGAAATCTTCCATAAAATCACCTCTTAAGCCAACACAAGTCACTAATAAACCATTGTTAAGAACAAAGAATGGATTGCTGAACATCATACCTTGAAATCTCAAGAAAGGTGATGGTTTAGAGTTCTTCTTCCCAAATTAGCTCCACAAACACCTTGGAATCTCCTTAGTAAACAACTTTTATGGAGTAATTTGCAATTTTATCGGTTAGAACTCAAGATTGGAGTAAGAAATTGGAGTGAAAGATGGAGATTTTTCTCTCTCTCTTGCTCTCAAAGTTTCTGCCATAAGAAGGAGAAAATGGCTTGATTTTTTGTCAAATTTTGGTTTTAGTAAAGTTGAGCTAAGATGGTCAAAAGTCCAACTTGAATCACAAAGTGACACTTGTCACCTCTTTAATGCATAGCTATCCTTTTGTCTCTCCAACACCCATCCATAGGGGTAACCTGTGACGCCCCGAAAAGTATAAGTGTGAGAACCCGGAAATTTTCTACTTTTCTAGGGTTTATTTTTTAAACGCCCGCCTTTTCTACATTTTCTTGATTAGAAAAATTTCCCAGATAAAGTTTATGAGCAAAAATAGTTTTAAAATGATTTTTCTAGTATCGGTTAGTTTTTGAGAAATTAAAAGCGTATTTTGGACGTGGGACCCGCAAGTGCGGTAAATGCATTATATTTTTGACAACTTGTTGGAATTTTGTATTAAGTGATATTATTTTACAATGTGTTAAGATATTTGTGTAAGAGAGACAAAAAGTTAGGCAAGGAATTAATGAAGAGGACATGTGTCACTTGAGGATTTATTCTTACCTTTTTGACCTTTTGACCACTATTCATGCCTTTACCATTTAAACCAAAATTGACCCAAAATTCTTCTTATTTTGAAGCTCTTGGCCGAATTTCTTGCTAGGAACAAAGGAAAGAAAACTCTCTCAATTTTCAAGCTCCAATCTTGCCCAATCTTTCAATTCAACCGTTTAATCTTCAAATTTTTCCATAGAACTTCTTAGTTTGGTGATATTGAGGTTGGTTGTGGAGTTGTTTGGAAGAAATTGGTGCTAAGTTGCTTACTTTCTTGAGCTTGCAAGGTGAGTAACTAGGGAATTCTTCCTTTGATCTTGATAATGTTCAATTAGTGATTGGTGGTGGTTGAATAAGTGATTTTATGGATGATTTCATGATTTTGGTTGAAATTAGTGAAGTTTTATATTTAATTAGGATTTTTCTGTTCTCATATGATTGTTATTATGTGGTTATGTATGATGATTGGAAATGATAGTTTAGGAAGCTAGGAGGTGGAAAAAGTGATTAATTGCAAGAAAATTCTGTTTTGGAAAAAATCTGGAAAATTAGGGTTCTTGGTTCTTCATTCTGTCCAAAATTTTTGGTCCTAGATAGAGGCCGAATTGGCCTTGGCTCAAAACATGAAAGTTGTAGGTATTGATGTTTTAAGGGTGCATGTAAAATTCAGGTCAATTGGAGTAGTGTCGAATGAGATAAGCCGAATTTACTATTGCTGTTCTGGGTTCATCAGGATGTAAGAACTGCGTCTGAAATGGGTTGTTTTGACTGGAATTTTTTTTGGATTTGGGTGTTTAGGTCTTCTGATGAAATGTAACTTGATGTCCTAGCTACCATATGCCTTTGGAATTTCTGCATTTGGACCTGTTTAGACTGAGTTGTACTGATTACAGCATAGTGTAATTTGTAAACCTGCAATTACGGTTCTGGTTTGGTATTTGGCATATATGACTTTGTTGTGCTGGGATTTGGACTGAGTGACCTTCTACATTGTTGTAGCCCTGGTTCTTAGCTTCGAAATGGTGGGTCTTGCATCTTCATCCGACCATCGTAGTGCTTTTGGCACCATTACCGCAAAATGACGTCAAAACTATTTTTCTGGTTTTGCGTTTAACTTTCATTTCCGGACTTTTCCCTAGCTTGACTGGTACTACTTGGAGCTTGCTGAATGGCTATTGGATGAACTTGTTGTTGTGTGTGTACCTTTGGGACTGGCTGAGGATATAATGAAGCCGTGATGGCTGGAAAAGTAAGTAAATTCAGGGGAAGTGCTGTCCGAACTTTGAAGGGATTTGTTTGCATTGAGTTTGTGATCTAAGACTTGGATTTGAGCAAGGCAATGATATTTAATGGATGATCTCTGAGCCATGGAGGTGAGTGACCCCAAACTATTGTTAAAACTTCTTATGAAATGTTTCTTGCATTATTTACTCGACTGCATATCATGCGTGCTTGCATGTGAGTTCATGACATGTTTTGGCTTGAAATGAGTACTTGGGGAGTCTTGTGCTGAACACCAACGTCTCCTCCGTTTGTTTATGTTCATGTTCATCTGGAGCTCAAAAAGGGGGCTCCCTCCTAATGTTAATGTTAATGTTAAATGATCTATTTGAGCGTTGGGTGTTCAAGTGCTATGATTTCACCGGCTCATGAGAGCAATAAACGTACATTTGATCTCTGAATCATGACATCATCGAAATGATCGAAATGCAACATTGTGAAATATATTTGTTTAATGATTTTACTGGTTACTCGCTGAGCTTCTAGCTCACCCCAAAAAAATATTTTATTCCCCTCCACAGGGCTCGAGGCGAAGGAAACGTTTGTATTAAAGTTCTCCGTGTGAATGGTTGGTATCAAGGATCAGAGTGGCGTAGCGGAAGCGTGGACGCTTCGCTTTTGATATGTAAAGTTTGGGAACCTTTGATGTATATTTGATATATATATCTTGAAATTCAATTGAGGATTGTAGTGAACGACTGAGTCCCGGCGAGAGCTGGGCAGGCGGCCCGCCGAACCCTCTGGTTCGCCTTAGGGGGAGGTGGGGTCGTGACAATTGGTATCAGAGCTTAGGCTTCAGATCTCTATAGTGTATCCTAGGCTTGAAGTTTAGGATGCCGGACTGTGGGTTTGGTTTGAAGTATTAGTGATTCTTGCGGGATGTCTTGACTTGATTAGTACAAGAGGGAATGTCGAGGATGACATTCTTTTAAGGAGGGGAGATTGTGACGCCCCGAAAAGTATAAGTGTGAGAACCCGGAAATTTTCTACTTTTCTAGGGTTTATTTTTTAAACGCCCGCCTTTTCTACATTTTCTTGATTAGAAAAATTCCCCAGATAAAGTTTATGAGCAAAAATAGTTTTAAAATGATTTTTCTAGTATCGGTTAGTTTTTTGAGAAATTAAAAGCGTATTTTGGACGTGGGACCCGCAAGTGCGGTAAATGCATTATATTTTTGACAACTTGTTGGAATTTTGTATTAAGTGATATTATTTTACAATGTGTTAAGATATTTGTGTAAGAGAGACAAAAAGTTAGGCAAGCAATTAATGAAGAGGACATGTGTCACTTGAGGATTTATTCTTACCTTTTTGACCTTTTGACCACTATTCATGCCTTTACCATTTAAACCAAAATTGACCCAAAATTCTTCTTATTTTGAAGCTCTTGGCCGAATTTCTTGCTAGGAACAAAGGAAAGAAAACTCTCTCAATTTTCAAGCTCCAATCTTGCCCAATCTTTCAATTCAACCGTTTAATCTTCAAATTTTTCCATAGAACTTCTTAGTTTGGTGATATTGAGGTTGGTTGTGGAGTTGTTTGGAAGAAATTGGTGCTAAGTTGCTTACTTTCTTGAGCTTGCAAGGTGAGTAACTAGGGAATTCTTCCTTTGATCTTGATAATGTTCAATTAGTGATTGGTGGTGGTTGAATAAGTGATTTTATGGATAATTTCATGATTTTGGTTGAAATTAGTGAAGTTTTATATTTAATTAGGATTTTTCTGTTCTCATATGATTGTTATTATGTGGTTATGTATGATGATTGGAAATGATAGTTGAGGAAGCTAGGAGGTGGAAAAAGTGATTAATTGCAAGAAAATTCTGTTTTGGAAGAAATCTGGAAAATTAGGGTTCTTGGTTCTTCATTCTGTCCGAAATTTTTGGTCCTATATAGAAGCCGAATTGGCCTTGGATCAAAACATGAAAGTTGTAGGTATTGATGTTTTAAGGGTGCATGTAAAATTTCAGGTCAATTGGAGTAGTGTCGAATGAGATAAGCCGAATTTACTGTTGCTATTCTGGGTTCATCAGGATGTAAGAACTGCGTCTGAAATGGGTTGTTTTCACTGGAATTGTTTTGGATTTGGGTGTTCAGGTCTTCTGATGAAATGTAACTTGATGTCCTAGCTACCATATGCCTTTGGAATTTCTACATTTGGACCTGTTTAGACTGAGTTGTACTGATTACAGCATAGTGTAATTTGTAAACCTGTAATTACGGTTCTGGTTTGGTATTTGGCATATATGACTTTGTTGTGCTGGGATTTGGACTGAGTGACCTTCTACATTGTTGTAGCCCTGGTTCTTAGCTTCGAAATGGTGGGTCTTGCATCTTCATCCGACCATCGTAGTGCTTTTCGCACTATTACCGCAAAATGACGTCAAAACTATTTTTCTGGTTTTGCGTTTAACTTTCATTTCCGGACTTTTCCCTAGCTTGACTGGTACTACTTGGAGCTTGCTGAATGGCTATTGGATGAACTTGTTGTTGTGTGTGTACCTTTGGGACTGGTTGAGGATATAATGAAGCCGTGATGGCTGGAAAAGTAAGTAAATTCAGGGGAAGTGCTGTCCGAACTTTGAAGGGATTTGTTTGCATTGAGTTTGTGATCTAAGACTTGGATTTGAGCAAGGCAATGATATTT
This sequence comes from Coffea eugenioides, assembly GCF_003713205.1. NCBI lineage: Eukaryota > Viridiplantae > Streptophyta > Magnoliopsida > Gentianales > Rubiaceae > Coffea > Coffea eugenioides. Next base: position 46,236 of record NW_020863234.1, on the reverse strand, counting down.
AATGGATGATCTCTGAGCCATGGAGGTGAGTGACCCCAAACTATTGTTAAAACTTCTTATGAAATGTTTCTTGCATTATTTACTCGACTGCATATCATGCGTGCTTGCATGTGAGTTCATGACATGTTTTGGCTTGAAATGAGTACTTGGGGAGTCTTGTGCTGAACACCAACGTCTCCTCCGTTTGTTTATGTTCATGTTCATCTGGAGCTCAAAAAGGGGGCTCCCTCCTAATGTTAATGTTAATGTTAAATGATCTATTTGAGCGTTGGGTGTTCAAGTGCTATGATTTCACCGGCTCACGAGAGCAATAAACGTACATTTGATCTCTGAATCATGACATCATCGAAATGATCGAAATGCAACATTGTGAAATATATTTGTTTAATGATTTTACTGGTTACTCGCTGAGCTTCTAGCTCACCCCAAAAAAATATTTTATTCCCCTCCACAGGGCTCGAGGCGAAGGAAACGTTTGTATTAAAGTTCTCCGTGTGAATGGTTGGTATCAAGGATCAGAGTGGTGTAGCGGAAGCGTGGACGCTTCGCTTTTGATATGTAAAGTTTGGGAACCTTTGATGTATATTTGATATATATATATTGAAATTCAATTGAGGATTGTAGTGAACGACTGAGTCCCGGCGAGAGCTGGGCAGGCGGCCCGCCGAACCCTCTGGTTCGCCTTAGGGGGAGGTGGGGTCGTGACATAACCTCTAATTATCTCTGAACACCGAGTATATTAATCCCGGTATACAAAACATAACCTAATTGGTCGAATTTATCGAACTTAACGCCACTAGCGGGTCCCACGTCCAATATACACTATTTATTTCTAATGAACTAATTTATACTAGTTAAATGATTGGAAAACTATATTCATTTATAAAAGTCTCTGGAAAATTTTGATAATAAAATAAAGTAAGAAAAATGCACACGGAAAAAAAAATAAATAAATAAGTAAAATTTCCCTTTTCTTTTCTTTCGGGCGTCACATACTCCCCCCCTTAAAAGAATGTCGTCCTTGACATTCCAACTCATACTAATCAAGTAAAGATATCCCTCAAAAGTCAAACAAGCATTTCCAAGCAAGCACGGAGAGTTACTCTAATCCCACTTGTCAGATTTTCATTCCTACTAGAAACCACTGATATGTCAAACCAGACCCACAGTCCGGCATCCTAAACTTTAAGCCTTGAATACACTACAGAGATCTGAAGCCTAAGCTCTGATACCACCTGTGATAACCCCACCTCACCCTAAGGCGAACCAAAGAGTTCGGCGGGCCGCCTGCCCAGTTCTCGCCGGGACTCAGTCATTCACTACAGTCCTCAATTAAAACTCAAAATATACAGGAGATAATCCATCCAGTCACGTGAATAAATACTACAAGCCTTCCTTCGCCACGAGCCCGATGGAGGGGAATAAAATATTTTTGGGGTGAGCTAGAAGTTCAGTGAGTAACCAGTCAAATCAGTAATCAAATCAGTTTCATAATAGTTCATTTCAATGATGTCGTGAATCAGTAATCAAATGTATGTTTATTGCTCTCGTGAGCCAGTGAAATCGTGGTACTTAGACGGCCAACGCTCAAGTTGATCAGTTAACAATAAACAGTGAAACAGGAATAGGGAGCCATTTGCTCCAGGTAAACAGTAAACCGTGGTGGAGACGTTGGTTCTAAGCCCAAGACTTCCCAAGAACTCATTTAATTCAAATCATGTCATGAACTCACATGCAAACACACATGATATGCAATCGAGTAAATAATGCAAGAAACAATTCATAAGTAGCTTTAGAAACAGTTTCAGGTCACATAACTCCACGGCTTAAGAACCATCCATCATATATCATTGTCTTGCCCAAATCCAAGCCCTTCAACTCAAACTCAATGCAATCAAATGCTTTCAAAGATCGGACAACATATCCCCTTAATTTCCTTCCTTTTCCATCCTGCTAGCAACACCATTTCATCTCAAATCAACCACATACACATCATAGACTATCAAATACACCTTTCGGCACAATATCCATAACTGAAGCTAAACTTATAGGATTGAAATGAATCTTATGGTGTTTCAAAGCCAAGACATAACCCTACATTTCTTATGAAGACCTCCAAAGCCAAATCATGCATTTTCAGGGTCAAAAAAGGAAGTTTCCACGAAAACAGAAATCTGGGCGCGAAATAGGGTTCATGGGCAGTCAAGGGTATATCAGTCATTTCACATGCTACAGTGCTCGGATTGAGCTGAAATTTTGCAGGAAATAGTTAACACCATTTGCTACAACTTTCATGTTTTAACCTAAGCCTGATTCAGCCTCTAACATGCCCAAATAAATCCGGCCAGAACAGGGCAAATGTAAACCCTAAACCTGGAATTTCCGCACAAAACTGAAATTTTCCGCAAATAACCGCAATTAACGCACAAGAGAGCTATTTAACACCATTTAGAACCATCAATTCAAGGCTAACCATATCCATCATAGGAAAACAGAAAAATCCCAAAAAAAATAGAAATTTAACTAACTTCACTTTAATCCAAGAAATCTTCCATAAAATCACCTCTTAAGCCAACACAAGTCACTAATAAACCATTGTTAAGAACAAAGAATGGATTGCTGAACATGATACCTTGAAATCTCAAGAAAGGTGATGGTTTAGAGTTCTTCTTCCCAAATTAGCTCCACAAACACCTTCGAATCTCCTTAGTAAATAACTTTTATAGAGTAATTTGCAATTCTATCGGTTAGAACTCAAGATTGGAGTAAGAAATTGGAGTGTAAGATGAAGATTTTTCTCTCTCTCTTGCCCTCAAAGTTTCTGCCATAAGAAGGAGAAAATGGCTTGATTTTTGGTCAAATTTTGGTTTTATTAAAGTTGAGCTAAGATGGTCAAAAGTCCAACTTGAATCACAAAGTGACACTTGTCATCTCTTTTATGCATAGCTATCCTTTTGTCTCTCCAACACCCATCCATAGGGGTTGTGACGCCCCAAAAAGTATGAGTGTGAGAACCCGTAAATTCCCTAATAATTTTCCTAGGGTTTTTCCCCTTTAATTGCATGTTTTCTGCATTTTCTGGCTTAGGAAATTTATCCTGGTGAATTTTATGAGTAAATATAAATTTTAGATGATTTTTCTTGTATTGGATAGTTTTTGAAAAATTACGGATATATAACGGACGTGGGACCCACTAGTGCGAAAAGTTCGGAAAAATTCGGCCAATTAGGTTAAGTTTTGGATACTGGTTGACATTTATCGGGTGTTAAGAGATAAGTGGAGGATGAGATGTGATTGATGTGAGAGAGACTTAAAGGATAGAAATGCTTTAAATGTAGTGACAAGTGTCACTTGGTGAATGGTGGCACTTGTAGGACAACTATTCATTTTCTTGACTTTTGACCAATTGTTTAAATATCTCAAAAATCACACAAAATTCATTCTTGTCTTCAACTTCTTGGCCGGCTCTCTCTCTAGGAAAAGAAAGAAAACTTCTCCAATTTTCAAGCTTCCATCTAGTGCAAATCATCCAAACCAATTGCTTAAATTTGTTTCTACTCCATAAAATCCCTCCATTTGGTGCTAGTAAGTGATTTTGTGGAAGTGTTCAAGGAAGCTAAGGTGTCCTACAACTCTCCCTCTCTTGTTTACTAGGTGAGTGGTGATTGAACTTCCTCCTACACTTAATGAAGCTTAAGTTGTGCTTAGTGGTAGCTAAAGTGCTGAAATTTGTGGTTTATTTCTTGGTTTGAGATGAATTGGTGAAGTTTTCAATTTAATGATGAATTTTATGGTTTAATATGAATGTGATGTTGTGGCTATCTTTGATGATGGGAATTGATGTTTAAGGACTCTAGTAGGTGTCTATGATAGATAATTGTAACCAATTTTGGGTTTGGAAGGAATTTGAGAAAGTTAGGGTTTCATAACCCCCTTTCTGTCCGGCTTTGTACCATATGGTTAGAGGCCTAATTGGCCTTGGCTCAAAACATAAAAGTTGTAGGTATTCATGTTTTAAGGGTGCCTGTAAAATTTCAGGTCAATTGGAGTAGTGTAGAATGAGATAAGCCGAAATTACTATTGCTGTTCTGGGTTCATCAGGATGTAAGAACTGCGTCTGAAATTGGTTGTTTTGACTGGAATTGTTTTGGATTTGGTTGCTGAGGTCTTCTGATGAAATGTAGCTTGATGTCCTAGCTACCATATGCCTTTGGAATTTCTGAATTTGGACCTGTTTAGATTGAGTTGTACTGATTACAGCATAGTGTAATTTGTAAACCTGCAATTACGGTTCTGGTTTGTTATTTGGCATATTTGACTTAGTTTTGCTGGGATTTGGACTGAGTGACCTTCTACATTGTTGTAGCCCTGGTTCTTAGCTTCGAAACGGTGGGTCTTGGACCTCCATCCGATACTCGTAGTACCTTTGGTGCCATTACCGCAAAAGGACATCAAAACTGTTTTTCTGGTTTTGAGCTTAACTTTCATTTCCGGATTTTCCCTAGCTTGACTTGTACTAGTACTACTTGGAACTTGCTGAATGACTATTAGATGAACTTGTTGTTGTGTGTGTACCTTTGGGACTGGCTGAGGAAATAATGAAGCCTTGATGGCTGGAAAAGTAAAGAAATTTAGGGGAAGTGCTGTCCGAACTTTGAAGGGATTTGTTTGCATTGAGTTTGTGATCTAAGACTCGGATTTGAGCAAGGCAATGATTTGATGGATGGTTTCTGAGCCATGGAGGTGAGTGACCCTAAACTATTTCCAAAGTACTTGTGAAATGTTTCTTACATTATTTACTTTTGAACTGTTTCCAAAGCTACTTTTGAACTGTTTTCTTGCATATCATGCGTGCTTATATGAAAGTGTTCCTTGTTTGATATATTTCCTTGACTTCATGACTTGTATTATTGATTGATAACGTGTTACGTGCTTTGAATGATTTCCAAAACGAGCTTTCTAGGCGAGTGTGTATTTTATCGCACTCGACCTAAATCAATGTGAAATTTTCATGATAAATGATTAAATGCTACTTGCGCATGAATGTAAGCCTTTTGGGCTGAACTGGCCATTGCCCCTTGTTACCGGTCGTCTCGAGCCAGAAACGGACTCGATCGGGCGATTAGGGACCTGGGTGAACGTTTGGTATACTCGAGTATTACCTTTGTAGGTTGGTGGAGGTTGGTGGAAAATGATGCAATTTCAAATGAGAAAAAAAGAAAAGGAAATGACAGGAGAACGAATGTATCTTTTTCATGAATGTTACTATCGCTTTCCATTGTACATGTTTCTTGAATTATTGATACTCCATATTTAATGTTTTGTAAATGTCGTAATTGTTTCTGGACTTATAATTTGATTTATGACATCATTGAAATGAATTATTGTGAAACCGATTTGACTACTATTTTTTTCTGGTTACTCGCTGAGCTTCTAGCTCACCCCAAAAATATTTTATTCCCCTCCACAGGGCTCGTGGCGAAGGAAGGCTTGTTGTGATTTTATTGTTGTGGAATTCCTCTTGTGTAATAATTGGGATCATGGATCAGAGTGGCGCAGTGGAAGCATGGACGCTTCGCTTTTCATATGTAAAGTTTGGGAACCTTTGATGTATATTTGATATATATATATCTTGAATTTCAACTGAGGATTGTAGTGAACGACTGAGTCCCGGCGAGAGCTGGGCAGGCGGCCCGCCGAACCCTCTGGTTCGCCTCAGGGGGAGGTGGGGCCGTGACAGGGGTAACCTCTAATTATCTCTTAACACCTAGTATATTAATCCCGGTATACAAAACATAACCTAATTGGTCGAATTTATCGAACTTAACGCCACTAGCGGGTCCCACGTCCAATATACACTCTTTATTTCTCATGAACTAATTTATACTACAAAAATGATTGGAAAACTATATTCATTTATAAAAGTCTCTGGAAAATTTTGATAATAAAATAAAGTAAGAAAAATGCACACGGAAAAATAAATAAAGAAAATTTCCCTTTTCTTTTCTTTCGGGCGTCACAGACTCCCCCCCTTAAAAGAATGTCGTCCTCGACATTCCAACTCATACTAATCAAGTAAAGATATCCCTCAAAAGTCAAGCATTTCCAAGCAAGCACGAAGAGTTACTCTAATCCCACTTGTCAGATTTTCATTCCTACTAGAAATCACTGATATGTCAAACCAGACCCACAGTCCGGCATCCTAAACTTTAAGCCTAGGATACACTACAGAGATCTGAAACCTAAGCTCTGATACCACCTGTGATAGCCCCACCTCACCCTAAGGCGAACCAAAGCGTTCGGCGGGCCGCCTGCCCAGTTCTCGCCGGGACTCAGTCGTTCACTACAGTCCTCAATTAAAACTCAAACTATACAGGAGATAATCCATCCAGTCACGTGAATAAGTACTACAAGCCTTCCTTCGCCACGAGCCCTATGGAGGGGAATAAAATATTTTTGGGGTGAGCTAGAAGCTCAGTGAGTAACCAGTCAAATCAGTAATCAAATCAGTTTCATAATAGTTCATTTCAATGATGTCATGAATCAGTAATCAAATGTATGTTTATTGCTCTCGTGAGCCAGTGAAATCATGGTACTTAGACGGCCAACGGTCAAGTTGATCAGTTAACAATAAACAGTGAAACAGGAATAGGGAGCCATTTTCACCTGGTAAACAGTAAACCGTGGTGGAGACGTTGGTTCTAAGCCCAAGACTTCCCAAGAACTCATTTAAGCCAAATCATGTCATGAACTCACATGCAAGCACACATGATACGCAATCGAGTAAATAATGCAAGAAACAATTCATAAGTAGCTTTGGAAACAGTTTCGGGTCACTCACCTCCACGGATTAGGAACCATCCATCATATATCATTGTCTTGCCCAAATCCAAGCCCGTCAACTCAAACTCAAAGCAATCAAATGCTTTCAAAGATCGGACAGCATATCCCCTTAATTTCCTTACTTTTCCATCCTACAAGCAACACCATTTCATCTCAAATCAACCACATACACATCATAGACTATCAAATACACCTTTCGGTACAATATCCGTAACTGAAGCTACACTTATCGGATTGAAATGAATCTTATGGCGTTTCAAAGCCAAGACATAACCCTACATTTCTTATGAAGACCTCCAAAGCGAAATCATGCATTTTCAGGGACAAAAAAGGAAGTTTCCACGAAAACAGAAATCTGGGCGCGAAATAGGGTTCATGGGCAGTCAAGGGTATATCAGTCATTTCACATGCTACAGTGCTCGGATTGAGCTGAAATTTTACAGGAAATAGTTAACACCATTTGCTACAACTTTCATGTTTTAACCTAAGCCTGATTCAGCCTCTAACATGCCCAAATAAATCCGGCCAGAACTGGGCAAATGTAAACCCTAAACATGGAATTTCCGCACAAAACTGAAATTTTTCGCAAATAACCGCAATTAACGCACAAGAGAGCTATTTAACACCATTTAGAACCATCAATTCAAGGCTAACCATATCCATCATAGGAAAACAGAAAAATCCCAAAAAAAAATAGAAATTTAACTAACTTCACTTTAATCCAAGAAATCTTCAATAAGATCACCTCTTAAGCCAACACAAGTCACTAATAAACCATTGTTAAGAACAAAGAATGGATTGCTGAACATGATACCTTGAAATCTCAAGAAAGGTGATGGTTTAGAGTTCTTCTTCCCAAATTAGCTCCACAAACACCTTCGAATCTCCTTAGTAAATAACTTTTATAGAGTAATTTGCAATTCTATCGGTTAGAACTCAAGATTGGAGTAAGAAATTGGAGTGAAAGATGAAGATTTTTCTCTCTCTCTTGCCCTCAAAGTTTCTGCCATAAGAAGGAGAAAATGGCTTGATTTTTGGTCAAATTTTGGTTTTATTAAAGTTGAGCTAAGATGGTCAAAAGTCCAACTTGAATCACAAAGTGACACTTGTCATCTCTTTTATGCATAGCTATCCTTTTGTCTCTCCAACACCCATCCATAGGGGTTGTGACGCCCCAAAAAGTATGAGTGTGAGAACCCGTAAATTCCCTAATAATTTTCCTAGGGTTTTTCCCCTTTAATTGCATGTTTTCTGCATTTTCTGGCTTAGGAAATTTATCCTGGTGAATTTTATGAGTAAATATAATTTTTAGATGATTTTTCTTGTATTGGATAGTTTTTGAAAAATTACGGATATATAACGGACGTGGGACCCACTAGTGCGAAAAGTTCGGAAAAATTCGGCCAATTAGGTTAAGTTTTGGATACTGGTTGACATTTATCGGGTGTTAAGAGATAAGTGGAGGATGAGATGTGATTGATGTGAGAGAGACTTAAAGGATAGAAATGCTTTAAATGTAGTGACAAGTGTCACTTGGTGAATGGTGGCACTTGTAGGACAACTATTCATTTTCTTGACTTTTGACCAATTGTTTAAATATCTCAAAAATCACACAAAATTCATTCTTGTCTTCAACTTCTTGGCCGGCTCTCTCTCTAGGAAAAGAAAGAAAACTTCTCCAATTTTCAAGCTTCCATCTAGTGCAAATCATCCAAACCAATTGCTTAAATTTGTTTCTACTCCATAAAATCCCTCCATTTGGTGCTAGTAAGTGATTTTGTGGAAGTGTTCAAGGAAGCTAAGGTGTCCTACAACTCTCCCTCTCTTGTTTACTAGGTGAGTGGTGATTGAACTTCCTCCTACACTTAATGAAGCTTAAGTTGTGCTTAGTGGTAGCTAAAGTGCTGAAATTTGTGGTTTATTTCTTGGTTTGAGATGAATTGGTGAAGTTTTCAATTTAATGATGAATTTTATGGTTTAATATGAATGTGATGTTGTGGCTATCTTTGATGATGGGAATTGATGTTTAAGGACTCTAGTAGGTGTCTATGATAGATAATTGTAACCAATTTTGGGTTTGGAAGGAATTTGAGAAAGTTAGGGTTTCATAACCCCCTTTCTGTCCGGCTTTGTACCATATGGTTAGAGGCCTAATTAGCCTTGGCTCAAAACATAAAAGTTGTAGGTATTCATGTTTTAAGGGTGCCTGTAAAATTTCAGGTCAATTGGAGTAGTGTAGAATGAGATAAGCCGAAATTACTATTGCTGTTCTGGGTTCATCAGGATGTAAGAACTGCGTCTGAAATTGGTTGTTTTGACTGGAATTGTTTTGGATTTGGTTGCTGAGGTCTTCTGATGAAATGTAGCTTGATGTCCTAGCTACCATATGCCTTTGGAATTTCTGAATTTGGACCTGTTTAGATTGAGTTGTACTGATTACAGCATAGTGTAATTTGTAAACCTGCAATTACGGTTCTGGTTTGTTATTTGGCATATTTGACTTAGTTTTGCTGGGATTTGGACTGAGTGACCTTCTACATTGTTGTAGCCCTGGTTCTTAGCTTCGAAACGGTGGGTCTTGGACCTCCATCCGATACTCGTAGTACCTTTGGTGCCATTACCGCAAAAGGACATCAAAACTGTTTTTCTGGTTTTGAGCTTAACTTTCATTTCCGGAATTTTCCCTAGCTTGACTTGTACTAGTACTACTTGGAACTTGCTGAATGACTATTAGATGAACTTGTTGTTGTGTGTGAACCTTTGGGACTGGCTGAGGAAATAATGAAGCCTTGATGGCTGGAAAAGTAAAGAAATTTAGGGGAAGTGCTGTCCGAACTTTGAAGGGATTTGTTTGCATTGAGTTTGTGATCTAAGACTCGGATTTGAGCAAGGCAATGATTTGATGGATGGTTTCTGAGCCATGGAGGTGAGTGACCCTAAACTATTTCCAAAGTACTTGTGAAATGTTTCTTACATTATTTACTTTTGAACTGTTTCCAAAGCTACTTTTGAACTGTTTTCTTGCATATCATGCGTGCTTATATGAAAGTGTTCCTTGTTTGATATATTTCCTTGACTTCATGACTTGTATTATTGATTGATAACGTGTTACGTGCTTTGAATGATTTCCAAAACGAGCTTTCTAGGCGAGTGTGTATTTTATCGCACTCGACCTAAATCAATGTGAAATTTTCATGATAAATGATTAAATGCTACTTGCGCATGAATGTAAGCCTTTTGGGCTGAACTGGCCATTGCCCCTTGTTACCGGTCGTCTCGAGCCAGAAACGGACTCGGTCGGGCGATTAGGGACCTGGGTGAACGTTTGGTATACTCGAGTATTACCTTTGTAGGTTGGTGGAGGTTGGTGGAAAATGATGCAATTTCAAATGAGAAAAAAAGAAAAGGAAATGACAGGAGAACGAATGTATCTTTTTCATGAATGTTACTATCGCTTTCCATTGTACATGTTTCTTGAATTATTGATACTCCATATTTAATGTTTTGTAAATGTCGTAATTGTTTCTGGACTTATAATTTGATTTATGACATCATTGAAATGAATTATTGTGAAACCGATTTGACTACTATTTTTTTCTGGTTACTCGCTGAGCTTCTAGCTCACCCCAAAAATATTTTATTCCCCTCCACAGGGCTCGTGGCGAAGGAAGGCTTGTTGTGATTTTATTGTTGTGGAATTCCTCTTGTGTAATAATTGGGATCATGGATCAGAGTGGCGCAGTGGAAGCATGGACGCTTCGCTTTTCATATGTAAAGTTTGGGAACCTTTGATGTATATTTGATATATATATCTTGAATTTCAACTGAGGATTGTAGTGAACGACTGAGTCCCGGCGAGAGCTGGGCAGGCGGCCCGCCGAACCCTCTGGTTCGCCTCAGGGGGAGGTGGGGCCGTGACAGGGGTAACCTCTAATTATCTCTTAACACCTAGTATATTAATCCCGGTATACAAAACATAACCTAATTGGTCGAATTTATCGAACTTAACGCCACTAGCGGGTCCCACGTCCAATATACACTCTTTATTTCTCATGAACTAATTTATACTACAAAAATGATTGGAAAACTATATTCATTTATAAAAGTCTCTGGAAAATTTTGATAATAAAATAAAGTAAGAAAAATGCACACGGAAAAATAAATAAAGAAAATTTCCCTTTTCTTTTCTTTCGGGCGTCACAGACTCCCCCCCTTAAAAGAATGTCGTCCTCGACATTCCAACTCATACTAATCAAGTAAAGATATCCCTCAAAAGTCAAGCATTTCCAAGCAAGCACGAAGAGTTACTCTAATCCCACTTGTCAGATTTTCATTCCTACTAGAAATCACTGATATGTCAAACCAGACCCACAGTCCGGCATCCTAAACTTTAAGCCTAGGATACACTACAGAGATCTGAAACCTAAGCTCTGATACCACCTGTGATAGCCCCACCTCACCCTAAGGCGAACCAAAGAGTTCGGCGGGCCGCCTGCCCAGTTCTCGCCGGGACTCAGTCATTCACTACAGTCCTCAATTAAACCTCAAACTATACAGGAGATAATCCATCCTGTCACGTGAATAAGTACTACAAGCCTTCCTTCGCCACGAGCCCTATGGAGGGGAATAAAATATTTTTGGGGTGAGCTAGAAGCTCAGTGAGTAACCAGTCAAATCAGTAATCAAATCAGTTTCATAATAGTTCATTTCAATGATGTCATGAATCAGTAATCAAATGTATGTTTATTGCTCTCGTGAGCCAGTGAAATCATGGTACTTAGACGGCCAACGGTCAAGTTGATCAGTTAACAATAAACAGTGAAACAGGAATAGGGAGCCATTTTCACCTGGTAAACAGTAAACCGTGGTGGAGACGTTGGTTCTAAGCCCAAGACTTCCCAAGAACTCATTTAAGCCAAATCATGTCATGAACTCACATGCAAGCACACATGATACGCAATCGAGTAAATAATGCAAGAAACAATTCATAAGTAGCTTTGGAAACAGTTTCGGGTCACTCACCTCCACGGATTAGGAACCATCCATCATATATCATTGTCTTGCCCAAATCCAAGCCCGTCAACTCAAACTCAAAGCAATCAAATGCTTTCAAAGATCGGACAGCATATCCCCTTAATTTCCTTACTTTTCCATCCTACAAGCAACACCATTTCATCTCAAATCAACCACATACACATCATAGACTATCAAATACACCTTTCGGTACAATATCAGTAACTGAAGCTACACTTATCGGATTGAAATGAATCTTATGGCGTTTCAAAGCCAAGACATAACCCTACATTTCTTATGAAGACCTCCAAAGCGAAATCATGCATTTTCAGGGTCAAAAAAGGAAGTTTCCACGAAAACAAAAATCTGGGCGCGAAATAGGGTTCATGGGCAGTCAAGGGTATATCAGTCATTTCACATGCTTCAGAGCTCGGATTGAGCTGAAATTTTGCAGGAAATAGTTAACACCATTTGCTAAAACTTTCATGTTTTAACCTAAGCCTGATTCAGCCTCTAACATGCCCAAATAAATCCGGCCAGAACTGGGCAAATGTAAACCCGAAACCTGGAATTTCCGCACAAAACTGAAATTTTCCGCAAATAACCGCAATTAACGCACAAGAGAGCTATTTAACACCATTTAGAACCATCAATTCAAGGCTAACCATATCCATCATAGGAAAACAGAAAAATCCCAAAAAAAATAGAAATTTAACTAACTTCGCTTTAATCCAAGATATCTTCCATAAAATCACCTCTTAAGCCAACACAAGTCACTAATAAACCATTGTTAAGAACAACGAATGGATTACTAGACATGATACCTTGAAATCTCAAGAAAGGTGATGGTTTAGAGTTCTTCATCCCAAATTAGCTCCACAAACACCTTGGAATCTCCTTAGTAAACAACTTTTATGGAGTAATTTGCAATTCTATCGGTTAGAACTCAAGATTGGCGTAAGAAATGGGAGTGAAAGATGGAGATTTTTCTCTCTCTCTTGCCCTCAAAGTTTCTGCCATAAGAAGAAGAAAATGGCTTGATTTTTGGTCAAATTTTGGTGTTAGTAAAGTTGAGCTAAGATGGTCAAATGTCCAACTTGAATCACAAAGTGACACATGTCACCTCTTTAATGCATAGCTATCCTTTTGTCTCTCCAACACCCATCCATAGGGGTGACCTCTAATTATCTCTTAACACCTAGTATATTAATCCCGGTATACAAAACATAACCTAATTGGTCGAATTTATCGAACTTAACGCCACTAGCGGGTCCCACGTCCAATATACACTCTTTATTTCTCATGAACTAATTTATACTAGTTAAATGATTGGAAAACTATATTCATTTATAAAAGTATCTGGAAAATTTTGATAATAAAATAAAGTAATAAAAATGCACACGGAAAAATAAATAAATAAATAAAGAAAATTTCCCTTTTCTTTTCTTTCGGGCGTCACAGACTCCCTCCCTTAAAAGAATGTCATCCTTGACATTCCAACTCATACTAATCTAGTAAAGATATCCCTCAAAAGTCAAACAAGCATTTCCAATCAAGCACGAAGAGTTACTCTAATCCCTCTTGTCAGATTTTCAATCCTACTAGAAATCACTGATATGTCAAACCAGACCCACAGTCCGGCATCCTAAACTTTAAGCCTAGGATACACTACAGAGATCTGAAGCCTAAGTTCTGATACCACCTGTGATAGCCCCACCTCACCCTAAGGCGAACCAAAGCGTTCGGCGGGCCGCCTGCCCAGTTCTCGCCGGGACTCAGTCGTTCACTACAGTCCTCAATTAAAACTCAAACTATACAGGAGATAATCCATCCAGTCACGTGAATAAGTACTACAAGCCTTCCTTCGCCACGAGCCCTATGGAGGGGAATAAAATATTTTTGGGGTGAGCTAGAAGCTCAGTGAGTAACCAGTCAAATCAGTAATCAAATCAGTTTCATAATAGTTCATTTCAATGATGTCATGAATCAGTAATCAAATGTATGTTTATTGCTCTCGTGAGCCAGTGAAATCATGGTACTTAGATGGCCAACGGTCAAGTTGATCAGTTAACAATAAACAGTGAAACAGGAATAGGGAGCCATTTTCACCTGGTAAACAGTAAACCGTGGTGGAGACGTTGGTTCTAAGCCCAAGACTTCCCAAGAACTCATTTAAGCCAAATCATGTCATGAACTCACATGCAAGCACACATGATACGCAATCGAGTAAATAATGCAAGAAACAATTCATAAGTAGCTTTGGAAACAGTTTCGGGTCACTCACCTCCACGGATTAGGAACCATCCATCATATATCATTGTCTTGCCCAAATCCAAGCCCGTCAACTCAAACTCAAAGCAATCAAATGCTTTCAAAGATCGGACAGCATATCCCCTTAATTTCCTTACTTTTCCATCCTACAAGCAACACCATTTCATCTCAAATCAACCACATACACATCATAGACTATCAAATACACCTTTCGGTACAATATCCGTAACTGAAGCTACACTTATCGGATTGAAATGAATCTTATGGCGTTTCAAAGCCAAGACATAACCCTACATTTCTTATGAAGACCTCCAAAGCGAAATCATGCATTTTCAGGGTCAAAAAAGGAAGTTTCCACGAAAACAGAAATCTGGGCGCGAAATAGGGTTCATGGGCAGTCAAGGGTATATCAGTCATTTCACATGCCTCAGAGCTCGGATTGAGCTGAAATTTTGCAGGAAATAGTTAACACCATTTGCTACAACTTTCATGTTTTAACCTAAGCCTGATTCAGCCTCTAACATGCCCAAATAAATCCGGCCAGAACTGGGCAAATGTAAACCCTAAACCTGGAATTTCCGCACAAAACTGAAATTTTCCGCAAATAACCGCAATTAACGCACAAGAGAGCTATTTAACACCATTTAGAACCATCAATTCAAGGCTAACCATATCCATCATAGGAAAACAGAAAAATCCCAAAAAAAATAGAAATTTAACTAACTTCGCTTTAATCCAAGATATCTTCCATAAAATCACCTCTTAAGCCAACACAAGTCACTAATAAACCATTGTTAAGAACAACGAATGGATTACTAGACATGATACCTTGAAATCTCAAGAAAGGTGATGGTTTAGAGTTCTTCATCCCAAATTAGCTCCACAAACACCTTGGAATCTCCTTAGTAAACAACTTTTATGGAGTAATTTGCAATTCTATCGGTTAGAACTCAAGATTGGCGTAAGAAATGGGAGTGAAAGATGGAGATTTTTCTCTCTCTCTTGCCCTCAAAGTTTCTGCCATAAGAAGAAGAAAATGGCTTGATTTTTGGTCAAATTTTGGTGTTAGTAAAGTTGAGCTAAGATGGTCAAATGTCCAACTTGAATCACAAAGTGACACATGTCACCTCTTTAATGCATAGCTATCCTTTTGTCTCTCCAACACCCATCCATAGGGGTGACCTCTAATTATCTCTTAACACCTAGTATATTAATCCCGGTATACAAAACATAACCTAATTGGTCGAATTTATCGAACTTAACGCCACTAGCGGGTCCCACGTCCAATATACACTCTTTATTTCTCATGAACTAATTTATACTAGTTAAATGATTGGAAAACTATATTCATTTATAAAAGTATCTGGAAAATTTTGATAATAAAATAAAGTAATAAAAATGCACACGGAAAAATAAATAAATAAATAAAGAAAATTTCCCTTTTCTTTTCTTTCGGGCGTCACAGACTCCCCCCCTTAAAAGAATGTCGTCCTTGACATTCCAACTCATACTAATCTAGTAAAGATATCCCTCAAAAGTCAAACAAGCATTTCCAATCAAGCACGAAGAGTTACTCTAATCCCTCTTGTCAGATTTTCAATCCTACTAGAAATCACTGATATGTCAAACCAGACCCACAGTCCGGCATCCTAAACTTTAAGCCTAGGATACACTACAGACATCTGAAGCCTAAGTTCTGATACCACCTGTGATAGCCCCACCTCACCCTAAGGCGAACCAAAGCGTTCGGCGGGCCGCCTGCCCAGTTCTCGCCGGGACTCAGTCGTTCACTACAGTCCTCAATTAAAACTCAAACTATACAGGAGATAATCCATCCAGTCACGTGAATAAGTACTACAAGCCTTCCTTCGCCACGAGCCCTATGGAGGGGAATAAAATATTTTTGGGGTGAGCTAGAAGCTCAGTGAGTAACCAGTCAAATCAGTAATCAAATCAGTTTCATAATAGTTCATTTCAATGATGTCATGAATCAGTAATCAAATGTATGTTTATTGCTCTCGTGAGCCAGTGAAATCATGGTACTTAGACGGCCAACGCTCAAGTTGATCAGTTAACAATAAACAGTGAAACAGGAATAGGGAGCCATTTGCTCCAGGTAAACAGTAAACCGTGGTGGAGACGTTGGTTCTAAGCCCAAGACTTCCCAAGAACTCATTTAATTCAAATCATGTCATGAACTCACATGCAAACACACATGATATGCAATCGAGTAAATAATGCAAGAAACAATTCATAAGTAGCTTTGGAAACAGTTTCGGGTCACTCACCTCCACGGATTAGGAACCATCCATCATATATCATTGTCTTGCCCAAATCCAAGCCCGTCAACTCAAACTCAAAGCAATCAAATGCTTTCAAAGATCGGACAGCATATCCCCTTAATTTCCTTACTTTTCCATCCTACAAGCAACACCATTTCATCTCAAATCAACCACATACACATCATAGACTATCAAATACACCTTTCGGTACAATATCCGTAACTGAAGCTACACTTATCGGATTGAAATGAATCTTATGGCGTTTCAAAGCCAAGACATAACCCTACATTTCTTATGAAGACCTCCAAAGCGAAATCATGCATTTTCAGGGTCAAAAAAGGTAGTTTCCACGAAAACAGAAATCTGGGCGCGAAATAGGGTTCATGGGCAGTCAAGGGTATATCAGTCATTTCACATGCTACAGTGTTCGGATTGAGCTGAAATTTTGCAGGAAATAGTTAAAACCATTTGCTACAACTTTCATGTTTTCACCTAAGCCTGATTCAGCCTCTAACATGCCCAAATAAATCCGGCCAAAACAGGGCAAATGTAAACCCTAAACCTGGAATTTCCGCACAAAACTGAAATTTTCCGCAAATAACCGCAATTAACGCACAAGAGAGCTATTTAACACCATTTAGAACCATCAATTCAAGACTAACCATATCCATCATAGGAAAACAGAAAAATCCCAAAAAGAAAATAGAAATTTAACTAACTTCACTTTAATCCAAGAAATCTTCAATAAAATCACCTCTTAAGCCAACACAAGTCACTAATAAACCATTGTTAAGAACAAAGAATGGATTGCTGAACATGATACCTTGAAATCTCAAGAAAGGTGATGGTTTAGAGTTCTTCTTCCCAAATTAGCTCCACAAACACCTTCGAATCTCCTTAGTAAATAACTTTTATAGAGTAATTTGCAATTCTATCGGTTAGAACTCAAGATTGGAGTAAGAAATTGGAGTGAAAGATGAAGATTTTTCTCTCTCTCTTGCCCTCAAAGTTTCTGCCATAAGAAGGAGAAAATGGCTTGATTTTTGGTCAAATTTTGGTTTTATTAAAGTTGAGCTAAGATGGTCAAAAGTCCAACTTGAATCACAAAGTGACACTTGTCAGCTCTTTAATGCATATCTATCCTTTTGTCTCTCCAACACCCATCCATAGGGGTAACCTCTAATTATCTCTTAACACCTAGTATATTAATCCCGGTATATACAAAACATAACCTAATTGGTCGAATTTATCGAACTTAACGCCACTAGCGGGTCCCACGTCCAATATACACTCTTTATTTCTCATGAACTAATTTATACTAGAAAAATGATTGGAAAACTATATTCATTTATAAAAGTCTCTGGAAAATTTTGATACTAAAATAAAGTAAGAAAAATGCACACGGAAAAATAAATAAATAAATAAAGAAAATTTCCCTTTTCTTTTCTTTCGGGCGTCACAGACTCCCCCCCTTAAAAGAATGTCGTCCTTGACATTCCAACTCATACTAATCAAGTAAAGATATCCCTCAAAAGTCAAACAAGCATTTCCAAGCAAGCACGAAGAGTTACTCTAATCCCACTTGTCAGATTTTCATTCTTACAAGAAATCACTGATATGTCAAACCAGACCCACAGTCCGGCATCCTAAACTTTAAGCCTAGGATACACTACAGAGATCTGAAGCCTAAGCTCTGATACCACCTGTGATAGCCCCACCTCACCCTAAGGCGAACCAAAGGGTTCGGCGGGCCGCCTGCCCAGTTCTCGCCGGGACTCAGTCGTTCACTACAGTCCTCAATTAAAACTCAAACTATACAGGAGATAATCGATCCAGTCACGTGAATAAATACTACAAGCCTTCCTTCACCACGAGCCCTATGGAGGGGAATAAAATATTTTTGGGGTGAGCTAGAAGCTCAGTGAGTAACCAGTCAAATAAGTAATCAAATCAGTTTCATAATAGTTCATTTCAATGATGTCATGAATCAGTAATCAAATGTATGTTTATTGCTCTCGCGAGCCAGTGAAATCATGGTACTTAGACGGCCAACGCTCAAGTTGATCAGTTAACAATAAACAGTGAAACGGGAATTGTGACGCCCCGAAAAGAATGAGTGTGAGGACCCGGAAATTTTCTAATTTTCTTGTGTTTATTTTATTTAATCGCCCGCCTTTTCTACATTTTCTTTATTAGAAAAATTCTCCAGATAAAGTTTATGAGCAAAGATAGTTTGAAAATGATTTTTCTAGTGTCGGTTAGTTTTTGAGAAATTAAAAGCGTAATTTGAACGTGGGACCCGCAAGTGCGGTAAATGCATTATATTTTTTACAACTTGTTGGGATTTTGTATTAAGTGATATTATTTTACAAGGTGTTAAGATATTTGTATTGGAGAGACAAAAAGATAAGTTTTAAAACCAAAAGGTGACATGTGTTGATACGAAATATGGGCCGCTTATGGGCCATGTTTTGGGCTGCAAGAAATTGAATCTTTTAGTAATAGTTAGTAGTTTATTTTCTAGATTCCTATTTTATTTGCTAGGAATAAATTCGGTCCAAGACCTCATGTTGAGTTGGATCCGATTTATAGAGTCTAGGCTCACTATAACTTAAGTTGGTTAATTAGCTTTTATTGGGTTATGTTGGGCCAGCTTAAAGCCTTCATTGGATCAATTATAAGCTGACCATTAGATAGTGGATTTGAGTAGTGGAATCGGGCCAAAGGCCTAGCCTAGCCGAGTTAGGGTTTTGTCTTGTAAGGCTATATATAGCCTAGGTTTTCATTCATTAGGGGGACAGAATTCAGATTTTATAAAATATATGTGAGTTATTTCACTCTCTCTTGCCTCAAGAGAATTTCCTTTGAATACTTGAGAATTAATCTCAAGTTGTTCATCGAACTTATCAATCAAGTAGTCTCCTTGATTGTGGCGTTCTTCTATCCATACTTTTGGTTCACTAAATTTGCTAGTCGTGGGTTAAGGAATCTCCTTAGTTCGTGGCTCGTGATTCTAGAAGGGTCAAAGTTCCGCCAATCATCCCAACTTGGTGTTCGTCTAGATCCGTCTCACATCATGTGTCACCTTCTTATTCAAAGTTGGACTTTGACTAATCTGCATCACCTTTACTAAACCTCAAAAATTGACCAATTTCTCTCCATTTTAAACTTGTCTTGGCCGAACCTCTTGGAGCAAAAATACAAGAGAAGCCTTTCTTGTCTACTTCAATTTCTTGCTCAATCTTGTGAATCAACCGTTAAACTTTCAAATTCCTCCACAAAAGTCACTTGTTTAGGAAGATTGAAGGTAGTGGTGGAGTGATTAGAGAAGGCAAAGGACTAAGCCATCAACTTTCTTGATATTTCAAGGTTCATGTCTAGCAATCCTTTCTTTGTTCTTGATTATGCTAAATTAGTGACTTGTGATGGCTAAAGAGATGGTTTGATGGATTATATCTTGAGTTGTGGTTGACTTGATGAAGTTTTATAATTTTTGGGGATTTTTCTGTTTTAATATGAACATGGTTGTGTGGTTATACATGATGATTGGAAATGATATTTAAGGACTCTATGAGGTGGAAAAAGTGGTTAATTGCAATCAATTGCTGTTTGGAAGAAAATTGGAAAAAATTAGGGTTTGATGTTCTTCATTCTGCCCGAATTTATAGATCCTAGTTATAGGCCGAATTGGCCTTGGATTAAAACATAAAAGTTGTAGGGAATGACATTTTAAAGGTGCCTACAAAATTTCAGGTCAATCGGAGTAGTGTAGAATGAGAAAAGTCGAAATTACTATTGATGTTCTAGTTTTACCCGAATGTAAGAATTGCGCCTGTAATTGGTTGTTTTGGCTAAAATTTCTTCCGAATTGGTTGTTGAGGTCTTCTGATGAAATTTATCCCTGTTTCTTAGATTTTGTATGGTTTTGGAATTTCTGGATTTGGACTTGGATTGCCTGCTTTATGATGTTTCCGCTAGAATGCGTTCTGTGAATCTGTTTTTGTGATTCTGGTATGGTATCTTGCATTTTTGACCTGGTTACACTCGAAACTGGGTTGAGTGACCTTCTGAAATATTGTACCCCTATATCTTAGCTTCGAAATGGTGGGTCTTTCACCTTCATCCGACAATCGTAGCGCCTTTGGTGCCATTACCGCAAAATGACGTCAAAACCTATATTTCTGGTTTTGAGCTTAACTTTCATTTCCGGACTTTTCCCTAGCTTGACTTGTACTAGTACTACTTGGAGCTTGCTGAATGGCTATTGGATGAACTTGTTGTTGTGTGTGTACCTTTGGGACTGGCTGAGGAAATAATGAAGCCATGATGGCTGGAAAAGTTAACAAATTCAGGGGAAGTGCTGTCCGAACTTTGAAGGAACTTGTTTGCATTGAGTTTGTGATCTAAGACTTGGATTTGAGCAAGACAATGTTATATGATGGATAGTTTCTGAGCCGTGGAGGTGAGTGACCCTAAACTATTTCCAAAGTACTTGTGAAATGTTTCTTGCATTATGTACTCGATTGCATATCATGCGTGCTTGCATGTGAGTTCATGACATGATTTGGCTTCAATGAGTTCTGGGAAAGTCTTGTGCTGGACACCAACGTCTCCACTCTGTTTATGGTTCATGTTCATGTTTATCTGGAGCTCAAGAAGGGGCTCCCTCTTAATGTTAATGTTAATGTTAAATGATCTATTTGAGCGTTGGGTGTTCAAGTGCTATGATTTCCCTGGCTCACGAGAGCACTAAACGAACATTTGATCTCTGAATCATGACATCATCGAAATGATCGAAATGCAACATTGTGAAATATATTTGTTTAATGATTTTACTGGTTACTCGCTGAGCTTCTAGCTCACCCCAAAAATGTTTTATTCCCCTCCACAGGGCTCAAGGCGAAGGAAGGGCTTGTAGTACTTATTCACGTGACTGGATGGCTTATTTGGAATTGTTTCCGCTTCGCTTTTGACATGTAATTTTTGGAGAATTTGATGTATATTGGAGATTTATATTGTAATATTTGAGGTTTATTCATGCAATTTATTTGAGAACTGTAGTGAACGACAGAGTCCCGGCGAGAGCTGGGCAGGCGGCCCGCCGAACCTTCTGGTTCGCCTTAGGGGGAGGTGGGGCTGTCACAGTTGGTATCAGAGCTTAGGCTTCAGATCTCTGTAGTGTATCCTAGGCTTGAAGTTTAGGATGCCAGACTTTGGGTTTGGTTTGCAATATTAGTGATTCTTGTGGGATGTCTCGACTTGATTGGTACAAGATGGAATGTCGAGGACGACATTCTTTTAAGGAGGGGAGATTGTGAAGCCCCGAAAAGAATGAGTGTGAGAACCCGGAAATTTTCTAATTTTCTAGTGTTTATTTTATTTAATCGCCCGCCTTTTCTACATTTTCTTTATTAGAAAAATTCTCCAGATAAAGTTAATGAGCAAAGATAGTTTGAAAATGATTTTTCTAGTATCGGTTAGTTTTTGAGAAATTAAAAGCGTATTTTGAACGTGGAACTCGCAAGTGCGGAAAATGCATTATATTTTTGACAACTTGTTGGGATTTTGTATTAAGTGATATTATTTTACAAGGTGTTAAGATATTTGTATTGGAGAGACAAAAAGATAAGTTTTAAAACCAAAAGGTGACATGTGTCACCTTCTTATTCAAAGTTGGACTTTGACTAATCTGCATCACCTTTACTAAACCTCAAAAATTGACCAATTTCTCTCCATTTTAAACTTGTCTTGGCCGAACCTCTTGGAGCAAAAATACAAGAGAAGCCTTTCTTGTCTACTTCAATTTCTTGCTCAATCTTGTGAATCAACCGTTAAACTTTCAAATTCCTCCACAAAAGTCACTTGTTTAGGAAGATTGAAGGTAGTGATGGAGTGATTAGAGAAGGCAAAGGACTAAGCCATCAACTTTCTTGATATTTCAAGGTTCATGTCTAGCAATCCTTTCTTTGTTCTTGATTATGCTAAATTAGTGACTTGTGATGGCTAAAGAGATGGTTTGATGGATTATATCTTGAGTTGTGGTTGACTTGATGAAGTTTTATAATTTTTGGGGATTTTTCTGTTTTAATATGAACATGGTTGTGTGGTTATACATGATGATTGGAAATGATGTTTAAGGACTCTATGAGGTGGAAAAAGTGGTTAATTGCAATCAATTGCTGTTTGGAAGAAAATTGGAAAAAATTAGGGTTTGATGTTCTTCATTCTGCCCGAATTTATAGCTCCTAGTTATAGGCCGAATTGGCCTTGGCTGAAAACATTAAAGTTGTAGGGAATGCCATTTTAGAGGTGCCTGAAAAATTTCAGGTCAATCGGAGTAGTGTAGAATGAGAAAAGTCGAAATTACTATTGTTGTTCTGGTTTTACCCGAATGTAAGAATTGCGCCTGTAATTGGTTGTTTTGGCTGGAATTGCTTCCGAATTGGTTGTTGAGGTCTTCTGATGAAATTTAGCCCTGTTTCTTAGCTTTTATCTGGTTTTGGAATTTCTAGATTTGGACTTGGATAGCCTGCTTTATGATGTTTCCGCTAGAATGCGTTCTGTGAATCTGTTTTTGTGATTCTGGTATGGTATCTTGCATTTTTGACCTGGTTACACTCGAAACTGGGTTGTACCCCTATCTCTTAGCTTCGAAATGGTGGGTCTTTCACCTTCATCCGACAATCGTAGCGCCTTTGGTGCCATTACCGCAAAATGACGTCAAAACCTATATTTTTGGTTTTGAGCTTAACTTTCATTTCCGGACTTTTCCCTAGCTTGACTTGTACTAGTACTACTTGGAGCTTGCTGAATGGCTATTGGATTAACTTGTTGTTGTGTGTGTACCTTTGGGACTGGCTGAGAAAATAATGAAGCCATGATGGCTGGAAAAGTTAACAAATTCAGGGGAAGTGCTGTCCGAACTTTGAAGGAACTTGTTTGCATTGAGTTTGTGATCTAAGACTTGGATTTGAGCAAGGCAATGTTATATGATGGATGGTTTCTGAGCCGTGGAGGTGAGTGACCCTAAACTATTTCCAAAGTACTTGTGAAATGTTTCTTGCATTATGTACTCGATTGCATATCATGCGTGCTTGCATGTGAGTTCATGACATGATTTGGCTTCAATGAGTTCTGGGAAAGTCTTGTGCTGGACACCAACGTCTCCACTCTGTTTATGGTTCATGTTCATGTTTATCTGGAGCTCAAGAAGGGGCTCCCTCTTAATGTTAATGTTAATGTTAAATGATCTATTTGAGCGTTGGGTGTTCAAGTGCTATGATTTTCCTGGCTCACGAGAGCACTAAACGAACATTTGATCTCTGAATCATGACATCATCGAAATGATCAAAATGCAACATTGTGAAATATATTTGTTTAATGATTTTACTGGTTACTCGCTGAGCTTCTAGCTCACCCCAAAAATGTTTTATTCCCCTCCACAGGGCTCAAGGCGAAGGAAGGGCTTGTAGTACTTATTCACGTGACTGGATGGCTTATTTGGAATTGTTTCCGCTTCGCTTTTGACATGTAATTTTTGGAGAATTTGATGTATATTGGATATTTATATTGTAATATTTGAGGTTTATTCATGCAATTTATTTGAGAACTGCAGTGAAAGACTGAGTCCCGGCGAGAGCTGGGCAGGCGGCCCGCCGAACCCTCTGGTTCGCCTTAGGGGGAGGTGGGGCTGTCACAGGAATAGTGAGCCATTTGCTCCAGGTAAACAGTAAACCGTGGTGGAGACGTTGGTTCTAAGCCCAAGACTTCCCAAGAACTCATTTAAGCAAAATCATGTCATGAACTCACATGCAAGCACACATGATATGCAATCAAGTAAATAATGCAAGAAACAATTCATAAGTAGCTTTGGAAACAGTTTCGGGTCACTCACCTCCACGGCTTAGGAACCATCCATCATATATCATTGTCTTGCCCAAATCCAAGCCCTTCAACTCAAATTCAAAGCAATCAAATGCTTTCAAAGATCGGACAGCATATCCCCTTAATTTCCTTCTTTTCCATCCTACAAGCAACACCATTTCATCTCAAATCAACCACATACACATCATAGACTATCAAATACACCTTTCGGCACAATATCCATAACTGAAGCTACACTTATCGGATTGAAATGAATCTTATGGAGTTTCAAAGCCAAGACATAACCCTACATTTTCTGGGTCAAAAAAGGAAGTTTCCACGAAAATAAAAATCTGGGCGCGAAATAGGGTTCATGGGCAGTCAAGGGTATATCAGTCATTTCACATGCTACAGTGCTCGGATTGAGCTGAAATTTTGCAGGAAATAGTTAACACCATTTGCTACAACTTTCATGTTTTAACCTAAGCCTGATTCAGCCTCTAACATGCCCAAATAAATCCGGCCAGAACATGGCAAATGTAAACCCTAAACCTGGAATTTCCGCACAAAACTGAAATTTTCCGCAAATAACCGCAACTAATGCACAAGAGAGCTATTTAACACCATTTAGAACCATCAATTCAAGGCTAACCATATCCATCATAGGAAAACAGAAAAATCCCAAAAAAAAATAGAAATTTAACTAACTTCACTTTAATCCAAGAAATCTTCCATAAAATCACCTCTTAAGCCAACACAAGTCACTAATAAACCATTGTTAAGAACAAAGAATGGATTGCCAGATATGATACCTTGAAATCTCAAGAAAGGTGATGGTTTAGAGTCCTTCTTTCCAAATTAGCTCCACAAACACCTTGGAATCTCCTTAGTAAACAACTTTTATGGAGTAATTTGCAATTCTATCGGTTAGAACTCAAGATTGGAGTAAGAAATTGGAGTGAAAGATGAATATTTTTCTCACTCTCTTGCTCTCAAAGTTTCTGCCATAAGAAGGAGAAAATGGCTTGATTTTTGGTCAAATTTTGGTTTTAGTAAAGTTGAGCTAAGATGGTCAAAAGTCCAACTTGAATCACAAAGTGACACTTGTCACCTCTTTAATGCATAGCTATCCTTTTGTCTCTCCAACACCCATCCATAGGGGTAACCTCTAATTATCTCTTAACACCTAGTATATTAATCCCGGTATACAAAACATAACCTAATTGGTCGAATTTATCGAACTTAACGCCACTAGCGGGTCCCACGTCCAATATACACTATTTATTTCTCATGAACTAATTTATACTAGAAAAATGATTGGAAAACTATATTCATTTATAAAAGTCTCTGGAAAATTTTGATAATAAAATAAAGTAAGAAAAATGCACACGGAAAAATAAATAAATAAATAAATAAATTTTCCCTTTTCTTTTCTTTCGGGCGTCACAGACTCCCCCCCTTAAAAGAATGTCGTCCTCGACATTCCAACTCATACTAATCAAGTCAAGATATCTCTCAAAAGTCAAACAAGCATTTCCAAGCAAGCACGAAGAGTTACTCTAATCCCACTTGTCAGATTTTCATTCCTACAAGAAATCACTGATATGTCAAACCACACCCACAGTCCGGCATCCTAAACTTTAAGCCTAGGATACACTACAGAGATCTGAAGCCTAAGCTCTGATTGTGACAGCCCCACCTCCCCCGAAGGCGAACCAGAGGGTTCGGTGGGCCGCCTGCCCAGCTCTCGCCAGGACTACGGAGTCGAATCACACAAATCCGATATTACGCGAGATAGGACCCAAAAGAAATGAACGATTGAAGACCACCAAGCTTAAACATGGAGAAAACGTTTTCATATATACATGTCGCTAGGTTTACAATTCAAATGGAACCAGTGAAACGAAATACATTTAGGGTTTGCTCATTCTCGAGGAGCTATACAAAGAACAAAAGATTTCCTAACTAGCTCAACTCGCTTCTCAAAATCATGATTTCCAAAAGAGGTTCCTGTAAGGAAAACAAAGATAACGAGGAGGGGGTGAGCTTACGCCCAATGAGGTACCAAACATGTAGCAGAAAAATCAGGTATTTCACGTCATACAAATCGGATACACATGCTCGCTATAAAGTAAGACCGGTAAACACAAGAACTCAAATAGGAAGGATACAGGTGGCTCTCAGGAGCCAGCGTTCCAGCGCAGTACTTGATCCAAGCCGGTTGACTCTCCGTCAACGTATATAGAACCAACACGTCCGTAGATCCCACTTTACACCAAATTCCGTCCACCAAACACCCCTTTACCGGGCCCCCTCACCTCAACAGAAACAGAAATGGTAATACTCGAGTATACCGGAATCAAGGGTCTCAATACCCAAAGATCCCAAAACAGACTACCGTGGTTCGTTATCTAATCGTCCAGGCCCTTGCCGGCCCGACTCGAATAACTTAGCCACAGGATTTGAGCTCATAGGTCACAGATACAGATATCAGATACAGATACAGATTCAGATTGACACCAAAATTGGCATATGAACAGACAAGAGAATGAGTGCGATAAAGTACACCCTCGTCTCAAACAAATTAAACAGATTGCAGAGCAGAAATCAAGTTAAACAGCAATGGAGGGGAGTGGTACACTCACCGGTTCAAGTATAGATACCTCAAAAGTTTTCACTTCGGATTGGCTTTAATCGCCAAGAAACCCTAAAATAATCAAAGTAAACCAATTGAAGGTTTCACATCCAGAATCGAGTAAACAAAATGCACATGTGAGGCTCGACTACTAGTCGTATGCCTCACCAAATAATTACTAATGCAAGGGTACAAAACATGATTTTTGGGAACAAAAAGGTAACATGAAGACCTAGGTTCAACAACCCAAAAGCCCTTCATTTCTATCACAATCCAATTCAAACTTAAAGGAACCAATCGACCTAGAAAAATTGGACAGCACTTCCCCTAAATTTCTTACTTTTCCAGCCATCACGGCTTCATTACTTTCCTCAATCAACTCCCAAAGTCATACTCAATATACATTCATCACCACAGCCGTTCAATAGGCTCAAGGTTATCCAAGTACAAAAGTTAGCTAGGAAAATGACCGGAAATAAAAGTCAAGCCCTAGAATATTCCAAGAAGCACAAGAAGACTCGATTACAAGTCATAAACCGATGCCAACACGATCACAATAGGGTTCCATAAGCATATATAAGCATTAGAGGAAACCAGAAAAATCAAAAATGGAATTAGCTTTAGCCCTGAAAAAAATAGTTTTGACCTCATTTTGCGGTAATGGCACCAATTTCACTACGATTATTGGATGAGGGTGAAAGACCCACCATTTCGAAGCTAAAAGATAGGGCTACAACATCATAGAAGGTCACTCAACCCATTTTTGAGTGCAAACAGGTCAAAAATGCAAGATACAACATCAAAACGTAAAACAGATTCACCAAAATGCATTCTAGCGGAAACATCACAACTCAGGCTCTCCAAGTCCAAATCCAGAAATTCCAAAACCAGCTGAAAGCTAAAAAACAGGGATAAATTTAATCAGAAGGCCTCAACAACCAATTCGGAAGCAATTCCTGGCAAAACATCCAATTACAGGCGCAGTTCTCAATTTCGGGTAAAACCAGAACAGCAATAGTAATTTCAACTTTTCTCATTCTACACTATTCCGATTGACCTGAAATTTTGTAGGCACCTCTAAAATGTCATTCCCTACAACTTTCATGTTTTGAGATAAGGCCAATTCGGCCTCTATCTAGGACCTAAAAATTCGGACAGAATGCTCCCTTAAGAACCCTAGGTTTTTTCAATTTTCTTCCAAAACAGAAATTGGTTGCAATTAATCACTTTTCCCACCTCTTTAAGTCATTATAGACCATTTCCAATCATCATAGATAGCCACACAATCATGCTTATATTAAAACAGAAAAATCCCCAAAAAATATAAAAGTTCATCAATTCAACCACAACTCAAAATATAATCCATAAAATGACATCTCATACTACCACTAAGCATGATTTAAGCATCAATCAAGGAAGGAAAGTGGTTCTTCACAACTTACCTTAGAAACAAGAGAGAGAGAGTTATTGGTCCTCTTAGCTTTCCAAATAACTCCACAAAACAACTCACTATCACTCCCTTAAGTGTTTCTATGGAACAAAAACAAGTTTAGATGGTTGAATTCTTGGATTTGAGCAAGAGAGAATCAAGAAGTTGAAGAGGTTTTCTTTCTTCCTTTCCTAGAGAGAAATTCGGCCAAGCTTGAAGAAAAATGGAAGATATTTGGTCAATTTTTGGTTTTATTTAGTAATTGGTAAAAGGTTGAATAGTAAGTCAAAACAAGATTTAATCATATGGTGACACATGTCCCTCTCATTAATTCATGCCTAACTTGTTTTTGTCTATCTCACACCTATGCACTTGGTACCTCTAAATATCTCATAACACCCGGTAAATTAAACACAGTATCCAAAACTTAACCTAACTGGCCGAATTTTTCCGAAATTTTCGCATTAGTGGGTCCCACGTCCGGTATACGCTCTTAATTCCCCAAAAACTAACCGATACTAGAAAAATCATTTAAAAGCTATATTTACTCATAAAATTTATTTGCACAAAGTTTCGAATAAAGAAAAGGTGGAAAAACGTATAATTAAAAGAAATTAAAACCTAGAAATTAAGAAAATTACGGGTCCTCACACTGATAGCAATTAAGAAAAATGCACACGGAAAAATAAATAAATAAATAAAGAAATTTTCCCTTTTCTTTTCTTTCGGGCGTCACAGACTCCCCCCCTTAAAAGAATGTCGTCCTCGACATTCCAACTCATACTAATCAAGTCAAGATATCTCTCAAAAGTCAAACAAGCATTTCCAAGCAAGCACGAAGAGTTACTCTAATCCCACTTGTCAGATTTTCATTCCTACAAGAAATCACTGATATGTCAAACCACACACACAGTCCGGCATCCTAAACTTTAAGCCTAGGATACACTATAGAGATCTGAAGCCAAAACTCTGATAGCACCTGTGATAGCCCCACCTCACCCTAAGGCGAACCAAAGGGTTCGGCGGGCCGTCTGCCCAGTTCGCGCCGGGACTCAGTCGTTCACTACAGTCCTCAATTAAAACTCAAACTATACAGGAGATAATCCATCCAGTCACGTGAATAAGTACTACAAGCCTTCCTTCGCCACGAGCCCTATGGAGGGGAATAAAATATTTTTGGAGTGAGCTAGAAGCTCAGTGAGTAACCAGTCAAATCAGTAATCAAATAAGTTTCATAATAGTTCATTTCAATGATGTCATGAATCAGTAATCAAATGTATGTTTATTGCTCTCGTGAGCCAGTGAAATCATGGTACTTAGACGGCCAACGGTCAAGTTGATCAGTTAACAATAAACAGTGAAACGGGAATAGGGAGCCATTTGCTCCAGGTATACAGTAAACCGTGGTGGAGACGTTGGTTCTAAGCCCAAGATTTCCCAAGAACTCATTTAAGACAAATCATGTCATTAACTCACATGCAAGCACACATGATATGCAATCAAGTAAATAATGCAAGAAACAATTCATAAGTAGCTTTGGAAACAGTTTCGGGTCACTCACCTCCATGGCTTAGGAACCATCCATCATATATCATTGTCTTGCCCAAATCCAAGCCCTTCAACTTAAATTCAAAACAATCAAATGCTTTCAAAGATCGGACAGCATATCCCCTTAATTTCCTTACTTTTCCATCCTACAAGCAACACCATTTCATCTCAAATCAACCACATACACATCATAGACTATCAAATACACCTTTCGACACAATATCCATAACTGAAGCTACACTTATCGGATT
The DNA here is from genome assembly GCF_003713205.1 of Coffea eugenioides. NCBI lineage: Eukaryota > Viridiplantae > Streptophyta > Magnoliopsida > Gentianales > Rubiaceae > Coffea > Coffea eugenioides. The sequence goes on along the minus strand of NW_020863234.1, from coordinate 16,101 downwards.
GAAATGAATCTTATGGCGTTTCAAAGCCAAGACATAACCCTACATTTCTTATGAAGACCTCCAAAGTCAAATCATGCATTTTCTGGGTCAAAAAAGGAAGTTTCCACGAAAACAAAAATCTGGGCGCGAAATAGGGTTCATGGGCAGTCATGGGTATATCAGTCATTTCACATGCTACAGTGCTCGGATTGAGCTGAAATTTTGCAGGAAATAGTTAACACCATTTCCTACAACTTTCATGTTTTAACCTAAGCCTGATTCAGCCTCTAACATGCCCAAATAAATCCGGCCAGAACAGGGCAAATGTAAACCCTAAACCTGGAATTTCCGCACAAAACTGAAATTTTCCGCAAATAACCGCAATTAACGTACAAGAGAGCTATTTAACACCATTTAGAACCATCAATTCAAGGCTAACAATATCCATCATACGAAAACAGAAAAATCCCAAAAAATTTTAGAAATTTAACTAACTTCACTTTAATCCAAGAAATCTTCCATAAAATCACCTCTTAAGCCAACACAAGTCACTAATAAACCATTGTTAAGAACAAAGAATGGATTGCTAGACATGATACCTTGAAATCTCAAGAAAGGTGATGGTTTAGAGTTCTTCTTCCCAAATGAGCTCCACAAACACCATGGAATCTCCTTAGTAAACAACTTTTATGGAGTAATTTGCAATTCTATCGGTTAGAACTCAAAATTGGAGTAAGAAATTGGAGTGAAAGATGAAGATTTTTCTCTCTCTCTTGCTCTCAAAGTTTCTGCCATAAGAAGGAGAAAATGACTTCATTTTTGGTCAAATTTTGGTTTTAGTAAAGTTGAGCTAAGATGGTCAAAAGTCCAACTTGAATCACAAAGTGACACTTGTCACCTCTTTAATGCGTAGCTATCCTTTTGTCTCTCCAACACCCATCCATAGGGGTAACCTCTAATTATCTCTTAACACCTAGTATATTAATCCCGGTATACAAAACATAACCTAATTGGTCGAATTTATCGAACTTAAAGCCACTAGCGGGTCCCACGTCCAATATACACTCTTTATTTCTCATGAACTAATTTATACTAGAAAAATGATTGGAAAACTATATTCATTTATAAAAGTCTCTGGAAAATTTTGATAATAACATCAAGTAAGAAAAACGCACACGGAAAAATAAATAAATAAATAAAGAAAATTTCCCTTTTCTTTTCTTTCGGGCGTCACAGACTCCCCCCCTTTAAAGAATGTCATCCTCGACATTCCAACTCATACTAATCAAGTCAAGATATCCCTCAAAAGTCAAACAAGCATTTCCAAGCAAGCACGAAGAGTTACTCTAATCCCACTTGTCAGATTTTCATTCCTACAAGAAATCCCTGATATGTCAAACCAGACCCACAGTCCGGCATCCTAAACTTTAAGCCTAGGATACACTACAGAGATCTGAAGCCTAAGCTCTGATAGCACCTGTGATAGCCCCACCTCACCCTAAGGCAAACCAAAGGGTTCGGCGGGCCGCCTACCCAGTTCTCGCCGGGACTCAGTCGTTCACCACAGTCCTCGATTAAAACCCCAACTATACAGGAGATAATCCATCCAGTCACGTGAATAAGTACTACAAGCCTTCCTTCGCCACGAGCCCTTTGGAGGGGAATAAAATATTTTTGGGGTGAGCTAGAAGTTCAGTGAGTAACCAGTCAAATCAGTAATCAAATCAGTTTCATAATAGTTCATTTCAATGATGTCATGAATCAGTAATCAAATGTACGTTTATTGCTCTCGTGAGCCAGTGAAATCATGGTACTTAGACGGCCAACACTCAAGTTGATCAGTTAACAATAAACAGTGAAACAGGAATAGGGAGCCATTTGCTCCAGGTAAACAGTAAACCGTGGTGGAGACGTTGGTTCTAAGCCCAAGACTTCCCAAGAACTATTTAAGCCAAATCATGTCATGAACTCACATGCAAGCACACATGATATGCAATCGAGTAAATAATGTAAGAAACAATTCATAAGTAGCTTTGGAAACAGTTTCGGGTCACTCACCTCCTCGGCTTAAGAACCATCCATCATATATCATTGTCTTGCCCAAATCCAAGCCCTTCAACTCAAACTCAATGCAATCAAATGCTTTCAAAGATCGGACAACATATCCCCTTAATTTCCTTACTTTTCCATCCTACAAGCAACAGCATTTCATCTCAAATCAACTACATACACATCATAGACTATCAAATACACCTTTCGGCACAATATTCATAACTGAAGCTACACTTATCGGATTGAAATGAATCTTATGGCATTTCAAAGCCAAGACATAACCCTACATTTCTTATGAAGACCTCCAAAGCCAAATCATGCATTTTCAGCGTCAAAAAAGGAAGTTTCCACGAAAACAGAAATCTGGGCGCAAAATAGGGTTCATGGGCAGTCAAGGGTATATCAGTCATTTTACATGCTACAGTGCTCGGATTGAGCTGAAATTTTGCGGGAAATAGTTAACACCATTTGCTACAACTTTCATGTTTTAACCTAAGCCAGATTCAGCTTCTAACATGCCCAAATAAATCCGGCCAGAACAGGGCAAATGTAAACCCTAAACCTGGAATTTCCGCACAGAACTGAAATTTTCCGCAAATAACCGCAATTAACGCACAGGAGAGCTATTTAATACCATTTAGAACCATCAATTCAAGGCTAACCATATCCATCATAGGAAAGCAAAAAATCCCAAAAAAAAATAGAAATTTAACTAACTTCACTTTAATCCAAGAAATCTTCCATAAAATCACCTCTTAAGCCAACACAAGTCACTAATAAACCATTGTTATGAACAAAGAATGGATTGCTAGACATGATACCTTGAAATCTCAAGAAAGGTGATGATTTAGAGTTCTTCTTCCCAAATTAGCTGCACAAACACCATGGAATCTCCTTAGTAAACAACTTTTATGGAGTAATTTGCAATTCTATCGGTTAGAACTCAAGATTGGAGTAAGAATTTGGAGTGAAAGATGAAGATTTTTCTCTCTCTCTTGCTCTCAAAGTTTCTGCCATAAGAAGGAGAAAATGGCTTGATTTTTGGTCAAATTTTGGTTTTAGTAAAGTTGAGCTAAGATGGTCAAAAGTCCAACTTGAATCACAAAGTGACACTTGTCACCTCTTTAATGCATGGCTATCCTTTTGTCTCTCCAACACCCATCCATAGGGGTAACCTCTAATTATCTCTTAACACCTAGTATATTAATCCCGGTATACAAAACATAACCTAATTGGTCGAATTTATCGAACTTAACGCCACTAGAGGGTCCCACGTCCAATATACACTCTTTATTTCTCATGAACTAATTTATACTAGAAAAAAGATTGGAAAACTATATTCATTTATAAAAGTCTCTGGAAAATTTTGATAATAAAATAAAGTAAGAAAAATGCACACGGAAAAATAAATAAATAAATAAAGAAAATTTCCCTTTTCTTTTCTTTCGGGCGTCACAGACTCCCCCCCTTTAAAGAATGTCGTCCTCGACATTCCAACTCATACTAATCAAGTCAAGATATCCCTCAAAAGTCAAACAAGCATTTCCAAGCAAGCACGAAGAGTTACTCTAATCCCACTTGTCAGATTTTCATTCCTACAAGAAATCACTGATATGTCAAACCAGACCCACAGTCCGGCATCCTAAACTTTAAGCCTAGGATACACTACAGAGATCTGAAGCCTAAGCTCTGATACCACCTGTGATAGCCCCACCTCACCCTAAGGCAAACCAAAGGGTTCGGCGGGCCGCCTGCCCAGTTCTCGCCGGGACTCTGTCGTTAACTACAGTCCTCAATTAAAACTCAAACTATACAGGAGATAATTCATCCAGTCACGTGAATAAGTACTACAAGCCTTCCTTCGCCACGAGCCCTATGGAGGGGAATAAAATATTTTTGGGGTGAGCTAGAAGCTCACTGAGTAACCAGTCAAATCAGAAATCAAATCAGTTTCATAATAGTTCATTTCAATGATGTCATGAATCAGTAATCAAATGTACTTTTATTGCTCTCGTGAGCCAGTGAAATCATGGTACTTAGACGGCCAACGCTCAAGTTGATCAGTTAACAATAAACAGTGAAACAGGAATAGGGAGCCATTTGCTCTAGGTAAACAGTAAACCGTGGTGGAGACGTTGGTTCTAAGCCCAAGACTTCCCAAGAACTCATTTAAGCCAAATCATGTCATGAACTCACATGCTAGCACGCATGATATGCAATCGAGTAAATAATGCAAGAAACAATTCAGAAGTAGCTTTGGAAATAGTTTCGGGTCACTCACCTCCTCGGCTTAGGAACCATCCATCATATATCATTGTCTTGCCCAAATCCAAGCCCTTCAACTCAAACTCAATGCAATCTGTGACGACCCCACTTCTCCCAAGGGCGAACCCAAGGGTATCGGCGGGCCGCCTGCCTAGCTCGCGCCAGGACTCAAAACTTAAAACAATAAAAGCCAGAAATCCAAAAGAGTACTCTACATACTATATACAATCCCAAAAGAGTTATAATTTACATTCTCCAAAAGTACCTGCTCACACTATTACATCCTTATCACAACAACCAAAACCAAAACGTAGACCCTAAGGAGGGTCCTTAGACAAACCACCAAAACTAAAACAAAAACAAACATACGATATGTCCAACTATTACAATCAAACCTAACTATACTAGTGTATGTGTCAAAAGTCCCCGCGTCGGCCCCTGCTAAGGAAAACAAAAGGAAAGGGGTAAGCTATATGCTTAGTAAGTAAACAGGGGCAAAAGCGTAAATTTCACGTAACAACATTTACATAGTAAGAGTAAAGCAAAAGCAGAAAAGTAACATCACATAATAAGGATACAGGTGGCTCCAAAGCCAGATCGTTTGCCATGTGTGACCTCCTGCCGACACTCCGTTGACCTCAACTAATGGTCCGTAGAACTTCACTTGTACACCCACCGTACACCTTATCACCCTCTCTGGACAGGCACCTCACAAACTTGCTCGACCGAACGAAATTGAGCTTGGTTCACAAGCTCGGGTCACAAACTTGGTCCACATAATCGGTGAACCGGATTCACAAACTTGGTGACCTCAAACCAGGTTGGACTAACTTCGACCAAGCCCTAACCGGCTCGAATAGTCCATCTAGGTCATGAGATCGGGCCCCAAACTCACAAACTTCACAAAATTTATTCAAAAGTCACCCCGAGTCACAAGCTCAAGGGGTTTAGTTCCAAAAAGATTCATATACATATGTCATGTACAAATATGTGCGCAAACTAGGGTTTAGGTCGAGTGCGATAAAGTACACCCTCGCCTAGGTACCCTTTTCATACTTATCGAAACACATAAACAACTAACACGTAAGAGCGGCCTGAATACTTACACAACGAACAAAAGAGCAAATTTCGAAATTTGTGCCGCGAAGAGTAGCTAGTAGGCCCCACCGGCACCACCTAGCTCACCACCGTCTGAAATAGAAGATTGCGTCACATAATATCATAAACGGCTACTAATATACCTAAAATAAACTAAACGGCAAAATCGGCACATGCAAGTGCGGAAACGGCAAAACGGAAACGGAAATGGCGGCCTAGCCACCTTGCCATCAAAACTGTTTTGGGCCTAATCGAAGCTACGAGTGTCGGATCAAGGTACATGAGGTACCGTTACGAAGCTAAGAGAAAAGTCTATAACTTTCATGAAGACACCTAACTCCGGATCTGAACAGAGATGGGTCGAAAGTGCAGAAAACCGTTCCAGGAATTTGCACTCAGAGTAACGGACAGAGTATGTTTGCTGGACCATAACTCCCAGCTCACAAATCGAAATCAGGAAATTCCAGAGGCATTAGAAAGCTGAGACATAAGGCTAAAACTTTGATGTTTTGGCCAAGACCTGAATCCACTCAGAACAGAACAAAAATTGAGTGTCAAAGTACCCGTCAGAACTGTCCTGATTCCAGGCAGTTCTGACGATCGATCTTGTTTTGGTCGTAACAGGAGCTACGGAACTCCGATTTCGACGCACTTTATACCGTTTCGAAGCCAAAACCAAGATCTACATTTCTTATGAAGGAGTCAAAACCCAGATCGCACAGGATCAAAACCGAAAAAGTCACAGGCAGAAGCTAAACTAAAAAACGCACAGAATCTGATGGTCAAAACAGGCTTGAGTATTTCGTCTATAACTCAGGCTACGCTAATCCGATTGACCTGAAATTTTACAGGCATATGAAGGACATATAAGGCTACAACTTTCATGATTTGAGGAACTTCTGAATCCGCACGCAACATCAAGAAAAATAAAGCCGAAGTTCGGATCCTGAACTGCCCTGATTTTCCAGTTTCGCCGGTTTTGCGCGCCGCAACCGCACGGTCCGTTTCTATGGTTCTTATGCGAATTTTCTAACCAAATTGATCCCTAACAACCATACTTATATCAGTCTAAGAGTGGTCTAAAGTTCCTTCACAAGTTAGCCCAAGATCACCAAATACTAACCATAATCCTGAATCTAGTTTTACTTGCACCATAGAACTTGTTCTAATCATCCAAACACACAAACCCTAACTCAATAGCCATAGGCTACACTAAACTAACCTAATGGAGTTTAGGGTTTCTTAACCCAAATCAGAATTTTACTAGAAGCCAACCAATCAAGTGAGGCAAATTATCAAACACAACCACTACAAGGCAATTGCTCAATCAAAACAACTAAGGAAAGCATTAAAGCAAGAAACCCAAATTTTTCTCTCTCTTGACCGAAATTTCCAGCAGCATAAATCACCAAATATTAACCATAAAACTTCAATAAAACATCAAATTCACCATATAAATCCATAATCACAACATACCACATCATTTCCACAGCTTAGAAAGTAAAACCCCAACATTTTAACTTTCAAAGAAGATGATTTACCTTTAATTCAAGCTTTGTAGATGATCACCCACAACAATCAAGTGCTCAAGTGGTTTCTCCAAGATCCAAACTCAAGATTGAAGAGCAAAAATGATGCACCAAAGCAAGCTTTCCTTTTCTTTTTTCTTTCTCTTCCTCTCAGCTCTACCTCTCTCTCTTGCTCTCCAAGTTTGTTTTGTTTTGTCTAGTGATTAGCCTACAAGTCTTAAGGTAATAATAATAGTCAAGACCATGGGAGATATTTATTAAACTTAACCAATCACATAAAAGCTCCTCAATTGCACTTTTAACCCTTGCACTCCAACTTTCTCTTTCTTATACCTTTTCCCTCACACATTTGATAATCTTTCAATTAACTCCATAGGTCATAGCTTAATCTAATCTAAAACATGTAATCATGCTTAATTACTTCACTAATCACTTTCTTATTTTAATCACCTATACTTAAACATACTTTCTCCATATATAAAACAATTAAACAACAACTTATATAATATGGCCAAAATTAGGGTTTTTAAACCCAACTTAAACTTTCTAATAAATCATAACACTAAAGGTTTACTAATCTAAGGTTTGTAAACTAAAACGAAATCCTATTTTTACTCGAGCCACAACACACACTAGAATACCAAACAGGAACTATAACTTGAACCTACAAATAACACATAAACTAGGATTTAATCATAAGCAAAGTTAGGGTTTTCAATCTTAACCGAGATTAGGGTTTCTCCTTAGCCCTAAAACCTTATTTTACCGCACAAAATAATGAATAACCCTATAATCAACTTACGAACGGACTGGGGCCTCACACAATCAAATGCTTTCAAAGATCGGACAACATATCCCCTTAATTTCCTTACTTTTCCATCCTACAAGCAACACCATTTCATCTCAAATCAACCACATACACATCATAGACTATCAAATACACCTTTCGGCACAATATCCATAACTGAAGCTACACTTATCGGATTGAAATGAATCTTATGGCATTTCAAAGCCAAAACATAACCCTACATTTCTTATGAAGACCTGCAAAGCCAAATCATGCATTTTCAGGGTCAAAAAAGGAAGTTTCCACGAAAATAGAAATCTGGGCGCAAAATAGGGTTCACGGGCAGTCAAGGGTATATCAGTCATTTCAGATGCTACAGTGCTCGGATTGAGCTGAAATTTTGCAGGAAATAGTTAACACCATTTGCCACAACTTTCATGTTTTAACATAAGCCTGATTCAGCTTCTAACATGCCCAAATAAATCCGGCCAGAACAGGGCAAATGTAAAACCTAAACCTGGAATTTCCGCACAGAACTGAAATTTTTCGCAAATAACCGCAATTAACGCACAAGAGAGCTATTTAATACCATTTAGAACCATCAATTCAAGGCTAACCATATCCATCATAGGAAAGCAGAAAAATCCCCCAAAAAAATAGAAATTTAACTAACTTCACTTTAATCCAAGAAATCTTCCATAAAATCACCTCTTAAGCCAAGACAAGTCACTAATAAACCATTGTTATGAACAAAGAATGGATTGCTAGACATGATACCTTGAAATCTCAAGAAAGGTGAGGATTTAGAGTTCTTCTTCCCAAATTAGCTGCACAAACACCATGGAATCTCCTTAGTAAACAACTTTTATGGAGTAATTTGCAATTCTATCGGTTAGAACTCAAGATTGGAGCAAGAAATTGGAGTGAAAGATGAAGATTTTTCTCTCTCTCTTGCTCTCAAAGTTTCTTCCATAAGAAGGAGAAAATGGCTTGATTTTTGGTCAAATTTTGGTTTTAGTAAAGTTGAGCTAAGATGGTCAAAAGTCCAACTTGAATCACAAAGTGACACTTGTCACCTCTTTAATGCATAGCTATCCTTTTGTCTCTCCAACACCCATCCATAGGGGTAACCTCTAATTATCTCTTAACACCTAGTATATTAATCCTGGTATACAAAACATAACCAAATTGGTCGAATTTATCGAACTTAACGCCACTAGCGGGTCCCACGTCCAATGTACACTCTTTATTTCTCATGAACTAATTTATACTAGAAAAATGATTGGAAAACTATATTCATTTATAAAAGTCTCTGGAAAATTTTGATAATAACATCAAGTAAGAAAAACGCACACGGAAAAATAAATAAATAAATAAATAAAATTTCCCTTTTCTTTTCTTTCGGGCGTCACAGACTCCCCCCCTTTAAAGAATGTCGTCCTCGACATTCCAACTCATACTAATCAAGTCAAGATATCCCTCAAAAGTCAAACAAGCATTTCCAAGCAAGCACGAAGAGTTACTCTAATCCCACTTGTCAGATTTTCATTCCTACAAGAAATCCCTGATATGTCAAACCAGACCCACAGTCCGGCATCCTAAACTTTAAACCTAGGATACACTACAGAGATCTGAAGCCTAAGCTCTGATACCACCTGTGATAGCCCCACCTCACCCTAAGGCAAACCAAAGGGTTCGGCGGGCCGCCAACCCAGTTCTCGCCGGGACTCAGTCGTTCACTACAGTCCTCAATTAAAACCCAAACTATACAGGAGATAATCCATCCAGTCACGTGAATAAGTACTACAAGCCTTCCTTCGCCACGAGCCCTATGGAGGGGAATAAAATATTTTTGGGGTGAGCTAGAAGCTCAGTGAGTAACCAGTCAAATCAGTAATCAAATCAGTTTCATAATAGTTCATTTCAATGATGTCATGAATCAGTAATCAAATGTACGTTTATTGCTCTCGTGAGCCAACGAAATCATGGTACTTAGACGGCCAACGCTCAAGTTGATCAGTTAGCAATAAACAGTGAAACAGGAATAGGGAGCCATTTGCCCCAGGTAAACTGTAAACCGTGGTGGAGACGTTGGTTCTAAGCCGAAGACTTCCCAAGAACTCATTTAAGCCAAATCATGTCATGAACTCACATGCAAGCACACATGATATGCAATCGAGTAAATAATGCAAGAAACAATTCATAAGTAGCTTTGGAAATAGTTTCGGGTCACTCACCTCCACGGCTTAGGAACCATCCATCATATATCATTGTCTTACCCAAATCCAAGCCCTTCAACTCAAACTCAAAGCAATCAAATGCTTTCAAAGATCGGACAGCATATCCCCTTAATTTCCTTACTTTTCCATCCTACAAGCAACACCATTTCATCTCAAATCAACCACATACACATCATAGACTATCAAATACACCTTTCGGCAAAATATCCATAACTGAAGCTACACTTATCGGATTGAAATGAATCTTATGGCGTTTCAAAGCCAAAACACAACCCTACATTTCTTATGAAGACCTGCAAAGCCAAATCATGCATTTTCAGGGTCAAAAAAGGAAGTTTCCATGAAAATGGAAATCTGGGCGCGAGATAGGGTTCACGGGCAGTCAAGGGTATATCAGTCGTTTCACATGCTACAGTGCTCGGATTGAGCTGAAATTTTGCAGGAAATAGTTAACACCATTTGCCACAACTTTCATGTTTTAACCTAAGCCTGATTCAGCTTCTAACATGCCCAAATAAATCCGGCCAGAACAGGGCAAATGTAAAACCTAAACCTGGAATTTCCGCACAGAACTGAAATTTTCCGCAAATAACCGCAATTAACGCACAAGAGAGCTATTTAATACCATTTAGAACCATCAATTCAAGGCTAACCATATCCATCATAGGAAAGCAGAAAAATCCCCAAAAAAAATAGAAATTTAACTAACTTCACTTTAATCCAAGAAATCTTCCATAAAATCACCTCTTAAGCCAACACAAGTCACTAATAAACCATTGTTGAGAACAAAGAATGGATTGCTAGACATGATACCTTGAAATCTCAAGAAAGGTGATGGTTTAGAGTTCTTCTTCCCAAATTAGCTCCACAAACACCTTGGGATCTCGTTAGTAAACAACTTTTATGGAGTAATTTGCAATTCTATCGGTTAGAACTCAAGATTGGAGTAAGAAATTGGAGTGAAAGATGAAGATTTTTCTCTCTCTCTTGCTCTCAACCTTTCTTCCATAAGAAGGAGAAAATGGCTTGATTTTTGGTCAAATTTTGGTTTTAGTAAAGTTGAGCTAAGATGGTCAAAAGTCCAACTTGAATCACAAAGTGACACTTGTCACCTCTTTAATGCATAGCTATCCTTTTGTCTCTCCAACACCCATCCATACGGGTAATCTCTAATTATCTCTTAACACCTAGTATATTAATCCCGGTATACAAAACATAACCTAATTGGTCGAATTTATCGAACTTAACGCCACTAGCGGGTCCACGTCCAATATACACTCTTTATTTCTCATGAACTAATTTATACTAGAAAAACGATTGGAAAACTATATTCATTTATAAAAGTCTCTGGAAAATTTTGATAATAAAATAAAGTAAGAAAAATGCACACGGAAAAATAAATAAATAAATAAATAAAATTTCCTTGTTCTTTTCTTTCGGGCGTCACAGACCCCCCCCTTAAAAGAATGTCGTCCTCGACATTCCAACTCATACTAATCAAGTCAAGATATCCCTCAAAAGTCAAACAAGCATTTCCAAGCAAGCACGAAGAGTTACTCTAATCCCACTTGTCAGATTTTCATTCCTACAAGAAATCACTAATATGTCAAACCAGACCCACAGTCCGGCATCCTAAACTTTAAGCCTAGGATACACTACAGAGATCTGAAGCCTAAGCTCTGATACCACCTGTGATAGCCCCACCTCACCCGAAGGCGAACCAAAGGGTTCGGCGGGCCGCCTGCCAAGTTCTCGCCGGGATTCAGTCGTTCACTACAGTCCTCAATTAAAACTCAAACTATACAGGAGATAATCCATCCGGTCACGTGAATAAGTACTACAAGCCTTCCTTCGCCACGAGCCCTATGGAGGGGAATAAAATATTTTTGGAGTGAGCTAGAAGCTCAGTGAGTAACCAGTCAAATCAGTAATGAAATCAGTTTCATAATAGTTCATTTCAATGATGTCATGAATCAGTAATCAAATGTATGTTTATTGCTCTCGTGAGTCAGTGAAATCATGGTACTTAGACGGCCAACACTCAAATTGATCAGTTAACAATAAACAGTGAAACAGGAATTGGGAACCATTTGCTCCAGGTAAACAGTAAACCGTGGTGGAGACGTTGGTTCTAAGCCGAAGACTTCCCAAGAACTCATTTAAGCCAAATCATGTCATGAACTCACATGCAAGAACACATGATATGCAATCGCGTAAATAATGCAAGAAACAATTCATAAGTAGCTTTGGAAACAGTTTCGGGTCACTCACCTCCATGGCTTAGGAACCATCCATCATATATCATTGTCTTGCCCAAATCCAAGCCCTTCAACTTAAATTCAAAACAATCAAATGCTTTCAAAGATCGGACAGCATATCCCCTTAATTTCCTTACTTTTCCATCCTACAAGCAACACCATTTCATCTCAAATCAACCACATACACATCATAGACTATCAAATACACCTTTCGACACAATATCCATAACTGAAGCTACACTTATCGGATTGAAATGAATCTTATGGCGTTTCAAAGCCAAGACATAACCCTACATTTCTTATGAAGACCTGCAAAGCCAAATCATGCATTTTCAGGGTCAAAAAAGGAAGTTTCCACGAAATAGAAATCTGGGCGCGAGATAGGGTTCACGGGCAGTCAAGGGTATATCAGTCGTTTCACATGCTACAGTGCTCGGATTAAGCTGAAATTTTGCAGGAAATAGTTAACACCATTTGCCACAACTTTCATGTTTTAACCTAAGCCTGATTCAGCTTCTAACATGCCCAAATAAATCCGGCCAGAACAGGGCAAATGTAAAACCTAAACCTGGAATTTCCGCACAGAACTGAAATTTTCCGCAATTAACGCACAAGAGAGCTATTTAATACCATTTAGAACCATCAATTCAAGGCCAACCATATCCATCATAGGAAAGCAGAAAAATCCCCAAAAAAAATAGAAATTTAACTAACTTCACTTTAATCCAAGAAATCTTCCATAAAATCACCTCTTAAGCCAACACAAGTCACTAATAAACCATTGTTAAGAACAAAGAATGGATTGCTAGACATGATACCTTGAAATCTCAAGAAAGGTGATGGTTTAGAGTTCTTCTTCCCAAATTAGCTCCACAAACACCTTGGGATCTCCTTAGTAAACAACTTTTATGGAGTAATTTGCAATTCTATCGGTTAGAACTCAAGATTGGAGTGAAAGATGAAGATTTTTCTCTCTCTCTTGCTCTCAAAGTTTCTTCCATAAGAAGGAGAAAATGGCTTGATTTTTGGTCAAATTTTGGTTTTAGTAAAGTTGAGCTAAGATGGTCAAAAGTCCAACTTGAATCACAAAGTGACACTTGTCACCTCTTTAATGCATAGCTATCCTTTTGTCTCTCCAACACCCATCCATACGGGTAATCTCTAATTATCTCTTAACACCTAGTATATTAATCCCGGTATACAAAACATAACCTAATTGGTCGAATTTATCGAACTTAACGCCACTAGCGGGTCCACGTCCAATATACACTCTTTATTTCTCATGAACTAATTTATACTAGAAAAACGATTGGAAAACTATATTCATTTATAAAAGTCTCTGGAAAATTTTGATAATAAAATAAAGTAAGAAAAATGCACACGGAAAAATAAATAAATAAATAAAGAAAATTTCCCTTTTCTTTTCTTTCGGGCGTCACAGACCCCCCCCTTAAAAGAATGTCGTCCTCGACATTCCAACTCATACTAATCAAGTCAAGATATCCCTCAAAAGTCAAACAAGCATTTCCAAGCAAGCACGAAGAGTTACTCTAATCCCACTTGTCAGATTTTCATTCCTACAAGAAATCACTAATATGTCAAACCAGACCCACAGTCCGGCATCCTAAACTTTAAGCCTAGGATACACTACAGAGATCTGAAGCCTAAGCTCTGATACCACCTGTGATAGCCCCACCTCACCCTAAGGCGAACCAAAGGGTTCGGCGGGCCGCCTGCCAAGTTCTCGCCGGGATTCTGTCGTTCACTACAGTCCTCAATTAAAACTCAAACTATACAGGAGATAATCCATCCAGTCACGTGAATAAGTACTACAAGCCTTCCTTCGCCACGAGCCCTATGGAGGGGAATAAAATATTTTTGGAGTGAGCTAGAACCTCAGTGAGTAACCAGTCAAATCAGTAATCAAATCAGTTTCATAATAGTTCATTTCAATGATGTCATGAATCAGTAATCAAATGTATGTTTATTGCTCTCGTGAGTCAGTGAAATCATGGTACTTAGACGGCCAACACTCAAATTGATCAGTTAACAATAAACAGTGAAACAGGAATAGGGAACCATTTGCTCCCGGTAAACAGTAAACCGTGGTGGAGACGTTGGTTCTAAGCCGAAGACTTCCCAAGAACTCATTTAAGCCAAATCATGTCATGAACTCAAATGCAAGAACACATGATATGCAATCAAGTAAATAATGCAAGAAACAATTCATAAGTAGCTTTGGAAACAGTTTCGGGTCACTCACCTCCACGGCTTAGGAACCATCCATCATATACCATTGTCTTACCAAAATCCAAGCACTTCAACTCAAACTCAAAGCAATCAAATGCTTTCAAAGATCGAACAGCATATCCCCTTAATTTCCTTACTTTTCCATCCTACAAGCAACACCATTTCATCTCAAATCAACCACATACACATCAGAGACTATCAAATACACCTTTCGGCAAAATATCCATAACTGAAGCTACACTTATCGGATTGAAATGAATCTTATGGCGTTTCAAAGCCAAAACACAACCCTACATTTCTTATGAAGACCTGCAAAGCCAAATCATGCATTTTCAGGGTCAAAAAAGGAAGTTTCCACGAAATAGAAATCTGGGCGCGAGATAGGGTTCACGGGCAGTCAAGGGTATAACAGTCGTTTCACATGCTACAGTGCTCGGATTAAGCTGAAATTTTGCAGGAAATAGTTAACACCATTTGCCACAACTTTCATGTTTTAACCTAAGCCTGATTCAGCTTCTAACATGCCCAAATAAATCCGGCCAGAACAGGGCAAATGTAAAACCTAAACCTGGAATTTCCGCACAGAACTGAAATTTTCCGCAATTAACGCACAAGAGAGCTATTTAATACCATTTAGAACCATCAATTCAAGGCCAACCATATCCATCATAGGAAAGCAGAAAAATCCCCAAAAAAAATAGAAATTTAACTAACTTCACTTTAATCCAAGAAATCTTCCATAAAATCACCTCTTATGCCAACACAAGTCACTAATAAACCATTGTTAAGAACAAAGAATGGATTGCTAGACATGATACCATGAAATCTCAAGAAAGGTGATGGTTTAGAGTTCTTCTTCCCAAATTAGCTCCACAAACACCTTGGGATCTCCTTAGTAAACAACTTTTATGGAGTAATTTGCAATTCTATCGGTTAGAACTCAAGATTGGAGTGAAAGATGAAGATTTGTCTCTCTCTCTTGCTCTCAAAGTTTCTTCCATAAGAAGGAGAAAATGGCTTGATTTTTGGTCAAATTTTGGTTTTAGTAAAGTTGAGCTAAGATGGTCAAAAGTCCAACTTGAATCACAAAGTGACACTTGTCACCTCTTTAATGCATAGCTATCCTTTTGTCTCTCCAACACCCATCCATACGGGTAATCTCTAATTATCTCTTAACACCTAGTAAATTAATCCCGGTATACAAAACATAACCTAATTGGTCGAATTTATCGAACTTAACGCCACTAGCGGGTCCACGTCCAATATACACTATTTATTTCTCATGAACTAATTTATACTAGAAAAACGATTGGAAAACTATATTCATTTATAAAAGTCTCTGGAAAATTTTGATAATAAAATAAAGTTGATAATAAAATAAAGTAAGAAAAATGCACATGGAAAAATAAATAAAGAAAATTTCCCTTTTCTTTTCTTTCGGGCGTCACAGACCCCCCCCCTTGAAAGAATGTCGTCCTCGACATTCCAACTCATACTAATCAAGTCAAGATATCCCTCAAAAGTCAAACAAGCATTTCCAAGCAAGCACGAAGAGTTACTCTAATCCCACTTGTCAGATTTTCATTCCTACAAGAAATCACTAATATGTCAAACCAGACCCACAGTCCGGCATCCTAAACTTT